>NW_024412437.1:5623992-5631926 GCF_014898765.1 Herpailurus yagouaroundi | reverse complement strand
AAAAAAAAAAAAAAAAAAAAAAAAAAAAAAAAAAAAAAAAAATCTGGTCCCAGATGTCAATACTACTCTGGTCACTCCATAATTTAGAATTTAGCCATGAATACATTTATCTGAAAAAGAAACAAACAAACAAACAAAAACAAAAAACAAAAACTATAATGTGGTTTCAAAAAAGGAGATCCAAAAGGAATGACATGATGTTTATCCTAGAATAAAACTTCTGACATTGGAATGAGGAGAAAAAAGCCCTTGAAACACAATGAAAGAACTTGCTTTAATATCAGATGCATTTTATTTATTTATTTTTTTAATTTTTTTTTTCAACGTTTATTTATTTTGGGGACAGAGAGAGACAGAGCATGAAAGGGGGAGGGGCAGAGAGAGAGGGAGACACAGAATCGGAAACAGGCTCCAGGCTCTGAGCCATCAGCCCAGAGCCCGACGCGGGGCTCGAACTCACGGACCGCGAGATCGTGACCTGGCTGAAGTCGGACGCTTAACCGACTGCGCCACCCAGGCGCCCCCAGATGCATTTTAAACGAGTCACTAAAACTAAGTCAAAAGATAGCATAACAGTTCCCTGAATGTGCCTAGCATGCCCTTGTGACTATGGCCTCATGGGCTCATGGACACCACTCTAGGAACACAGAACTAGATTTATTTAATCCTTAACTTCCTTTGAGCCCTGGCAACAGATGATGAGCTGTAGGGGCCAAGTCCTGCTCACAGAAAGGCCGTGGGTGTTGTGCACAGTTATCCCAGAGCACAGATTGGCTTTGTGGTCTCTTGTGTGGCATTTGGCTAGCTTAACTAGATTAGAGATGGAAACACAGCTAGATTTCAAGGCAGGTGGATGATAGACAATGTGCTGTAACATCTTTCGAATGTGTAGTTATGTACTTATAGGTAACCTCTTAGGGGACATGGGTTAATGTATCATCGTTTGCCGTCCATAGCTTCCGATGCACTTCCGCATATAGTTGGTCCTCAGTACCATCAGTTTAGTATTTGATAAACCATCTCAGACCAAGGTGATAGATCCTCGTATCTCTGGAACATGGAAACAGACACCGAAAAGCAACTTATCTAAGGAGCACTTAACTGTCTGCTAAGTGCTAATCTGATGCCAGAAACACACTGATAAACAAAACGAATGACTTGTCCGCCACTTTCGAGCCTATTTTCTCCTCTCTGAGTTTATGGCAGCCGTTTCTTTCTGGATGGGGCTGACATCCATTTCCATTACAGGAATACAGTTTAACATCTTAACTCCTTTCTTCTTCCACAAAGCTCTCCATCACTACCATACCTCCCAGGTCAGAACAAGAGTTTATAAATGTGCGCCTGGTTAGGCGGGGGAGGGGAAACTGTGGAAGAGGGATTAAAAGGAATGGTGTTCTTTTTCAGGAGAAGAAATTCTGTCCAACAGTCTCCTTTCATGAAGGGGGGGGAGGGTTGGCGAGGGTAGAGGGGGAGGCACCGAACAGAAGTAGAAATACTAACCTGGACCTTCTGTTGGAAGAAAGATTCCAGCAGCTCTGAGGCAATGAAAAAATAAAAAAATAAAAATAAATAAAATTTTAAAAAAAGCTTATGACCCCCTCTGCCAGCCTGTAAGTCTGTTTCCACTTGGGGATTAATTAGCATCAACATTTTACCAGCCAATATGTCAAAAAAAAATATCAACAGCATGCTCTGCTTTTTCTTGCGCAACAAACACTTCATGATTGCAGACCTATGTACAGTATGCCCTGTATCTTTCAGTACAGTTGGAAATATTAACTAAAGGCATATTCTTGATGACTTTTGCATTTCAGTGTCATTGTATTATTTTCAATAAATGGTATTTATTAAGGGTATATCTAAACGTGATTTGCTATTTCCGTAAAACACTTTCCACACGCATTCGCAAAGCAGACGATTTTATCAGATTTGTTACATCCCCCCGTGCCGAGGCTCAGTGACTCTTCAGGAGGTGACTGGGTCAGCAGATGTGACCAGAAATTCATAAAAGTTCTACTTTTATTAAACCTGCCTCGCTGACACAGCCCACCTCTGTTCTGGTCCCTTCCGCAGGACTTCGGAGGCTGGTTCGACAGTCCCGTGTTCTCAGCTACGATTTTGGTCTTTCCACCAAAAGCAGTTTTATTTCCTGACAGGCACCGCTGTTTATGGAAGCCAATGATATTGGGGAAAATATTCCAAACGCACAGGTTATGCGGTTGGAGGAAAACAGGCATTAATGGAAAAGGGACCGAAAGCAAGTTCTCTTCCGATTGCTATTTTGGAACTTCTGGTTTTCCTGTGGAACTCCTGGTCAGTGGTGATTGCAAAATGAAAAAGAGCAACCCGAGTATCAGACATGCAAATCACCAGGAGTCTATGCAGAAGACACATACATGCAGACTTTGAAGTCGGAGGGAATAGGTAATGTTCAGGAGTGGGTAAGGTTGCACAGTCTGAGAGCAATGCAGCGGGCTTTCTGTACTTCTCCGTCTCACGTCGGGCTCCCTGTATCTCCAACCAGACTCCTCAGAAAGGTTCCACAGCTGTGCCCTTAGGACACCGGGCATGTTCTGACATGTACAAGGTTAGCTTATGCACTCTGTAGCAGCCAGCGCCACCTAGCTTCCACATTTCCTCAAGTCGACGGTTTTCCAGACGGTTAAAAAGTCTTGCCGAGGGGCTGGGTATCACTCTCACAGCCTTCTGAATGATGGAAGTCAGGACGGGAGAGGAGCTGCCAAATTGCTCTGAATAGTTCTCAGGTGGGAAGACACGTTCTCCAAATCTGTGGAACTTTATGTGGGATTTACACGGTTTCTCAGTGCCTTCACTGGTCAGAGCCTGCATTTCATCTGACAAATCGCCGCGTGCCAAGCCATCAGGTAACATGCACGGAGACCTGACTTCTGGATTTTAACCACTAAGTCCTGAATTAGGGAGGATTTCTAACAAGAGAGTCTTTGCGAGGCTCACGCCCAGGGACTACTGCCTTATAACCAGAGAACAAAAATTGATTGCTGGCAATGAAAAAAGTTAGAAAGTCTGGGAAAAATGGCAGGAGGTGATTTGCTGTATCTCAGCCTTCTCAACCTTTATGATGTCAACCTTACCTTTTTACATACTTTTTTTTTTAAGTTCATTCATTCATTCATTCATTCATTCATTTTTAGTAATCTCTACACCCAGCACGGGGCTCAAACTCAAGACCCTGAGATTAAGACTGATTAAGACTGCTCTTCTGACTGAGCCAGCCAGCCACCCCCTGATTCTCACCTTTTTAAAAAGAAGACAAAGATCTCATCCAGGACATTATACTCTTCTGCTTTCATGATAGCTAATTATAATTATCATGTGAGAAACCCAGGACACAGAATCAAAGCCCACGCTGGATCTATACTGTTGAGATCAATTGTGTGGGAGCATGATTTGATACCCGTGAGAGTTCACGGGTGGTTTTTTTTTTCTTATGTTTTAAAGTTTATTTATTTTTGAAAGAGAGAGAGAGAGAGAGAGCATGCAAGCAGGGGAGGGGCAGAGGGAGAAGGAGAGAGAGAATCCTAAGTAGGCTGTCAGTGCAGAGACTGAAGCAGGGTTCAAACTCATGGTCATGACCTGAGCTGAAACCAAGAGCAGAACGTTTAACCAACTGAGCCACCCAGGTGACCCATGGGTGTTTTAAATATGTAATGAATATGTAATGAATCAACACAGGGAGAAAAAGAGCAAGTAGAAGAATATCCCACTTGGATTTCTTGGAAGGCATTTCTTCTTGTTTTGTTTTGGAGGTCAGGATAATATGATCACCAGCCATTAATTCAATGAGGGAATTTTCCAGATAGTATCAATGATGATGATGAAGATTATGAAGCTAATGATGAGGAAGAAGAAATGGCAAAGTGTTCGATACTCACAGGGAGACTTTCATAGAACAGATTCCCCGCCTCTTCCTGTAGACTTAGACTTTTTTAAGGTAACATCAAAAATTACTACAGTTCCCAGTGGTAGCAATGAAGGAAGGCAGAAGGGTCTCGTTCTGCCTAGAAGCCTAAAAGCTCCTTCCGTTCCAACAAGAAAGCAGCTTAAACCTGTCCAAGTTCTTGTATGTTACCTCGGCAGGTAAAATTCTATCGTTCTATGGACTGGGTGATTACTCCCCCCAATAGGCTTTCATTAAGAATAGAAATCTCATTTCAAAGAAAAGATAACTGGGGTCTAGCAACTATCTCAAGTTCCAAGACAGTCATGCTTTACTAACTATTCTTAACAAAAGAAGCAAAGCGAAAAGTCCAATATAAAGCCTCCATTACTGTTTCTTTGAATTGAGTTTGTAGTCTTTGGAATCCCCAAAGTAAGCCACACAAAGATCTCAGATGTTGGTGCACTTTTTGATTTTCCTCATATGAGGAAGGGCAATGGGTTTCACACCAGCATTTGCTGATGGTGAAATACAACGAAAACATTTATTTCAAATAATGCAGACCACATTCTAACTGCCATGTAATGTAACCACGCCCTATTTCTTAATATTTAAATTCAGCATAGTTAGTCACAGGACCAGTTATGCTATGATGTGAACCTTGTGAGTCCTGCCTGAGAAAGTCTGCTAAGGTACTTACTGCTCAGGAGAGAGACCCAACCAAAGTCACATTTAGAATTAAACATCTTAGAAGGTCAAACTTCTTGAAGGTTACAAACAATTGGGCTTTTCAAACGAACATCTATTCTTGCGTATAAATCATTAGCAAAGGGAAATTTTGGCTTTTCATCTGTAGCGGGCTGAATGGTGACCTTTCACCCAAGAGATATGTCCACCCAGTGAGGGTGTCCTTATTTGGAAAAAGGGTTTTTGCCAATGTCATTAAGCTAAGGATCTTGAGATGCCATCATCCGGGATTAGGGCAGGTCCGAAATGCCATGACGATGGCTTTACAAGAGGAGAGAAGACACGGGCACAGAGAATAAAGCCATGAGAAGACATATCAGTTATGCTGCAACAAGCCAGGGACCAACCACCTGGAGCCAGCAAGGAAGGACCGGGACAAGCAAGGAAGGACTCTCTCCAGAGGCGTCAGAGAGAGCGTGGCCCTGCCAACACCTCCATTTCAGATTTCTGGCCTCCAGAACTGGGACAGAATCCAGTTCTTTTGTTTCAGCTCCTGGATTTGTGGCAATTTGTTACAGCAGCCTGGAAAACTAGCACGCTCTCTAATGCCACACAAAAAGGAATCAGTTAAGAGGAACAAATGTTTAAAGAGCAAACCCTTCTCCTTCTCTACTGCTCACTTCCTTCTATCCGTCCTCTACCTTCACCAGCATGGACGCTGCAGTGAGAAAATTTAGAGGTTTTGGAATATTTAAGTATGAGAAGTATAAGAATCAAAGAAACTACAGAAAGTGATATTATTAATTTGCTTATTTTGAGAGAGATGGAGAAAGAGCGAGAAAGCAGGAGAGGGGTAGAGAGAGAGAGGGAGACAGAGCATCCCAAGCAGGTTTCACACTCAGTGCAGAGCCCAACGTGGGGCTCCAATTCCACAACCCTGGGATCATGACCTGAAACCAAGAGTCAGATGCTTAACTGACTGAGCCACCCAGGCACCCCCAGCATGCCCTTTCTACCTAAGAAATCCCACTAGGCTTCCAGATGCAAGACAAGTGTCGCCACCTTTTCCACTCCCTACCTCAACCCCCCTACATACACACAAGATCACTCTCTATTATGGCCTTCTACAGCATTTCTTACTTGCCTCTATTACAACACAGATTCCGATGCTTTGCGGTTTATAGAGCTATCTCCCCCACCAGACCGTGATGTTTGTAAGCACAATGATATGACCTATTTATTCCCAACCTCACTACATACGGTCTCCAATCCTTCAGTGGCCTAGCCTGGACTTCCTTACAGCATTATGGTTGGGTTCCAAGTTCTAAGATACAGAAGCTGCCAGTTTTCCAAAGGCCTAGACTCTGAAGTCCCAGAATATTCTATTAGTCAAAGCAAGTCATAAAGCATCCTCAACTCAAGAAGTAAGGAAATGGACCCCACCTCTTGATCTAATGAATACAAGCATCCATAGAGATGGGAAGAACTGTTGGTGGCCATAAGTGGAGACTACTTACTCTACCTGAGTTCTAATCCTGCCTGTTTCTTACTAGTATTATGACCTTGGCCACAGACACAGAACCTCTGTGATTCAACATCCAGGCCTTTAATACTAGCATAACACTGTTTACTTATAAAACTGTTAGAAAGAGTAAAAGAGATGTTGCAATTCACTTAGTGTGGTTCTTTGCACATAGTAACCTTCTGACTAATGATATCTACTTTCCTCTTCCGATAAAAGGGGGACACATGAGAAAACAGGAAGTTACTATGTGGCTCAAAGGAGGAAATGCAAAGGGAGACCTTCCTGGAAAAAAAAAAAAAAAAAGAAAGAAAGAAAGGCAAAAGGATGATAAATACAACCTTTATCAACTTCAATTCTGCCAAGGGTTAATCTTATTACATAATATCCAGCAACCATAATTGAAATAACCAAAACTCTAAAAGAAATATTGTGGGTGTTGAACAGCTTAGTGTACTCCCATCTAGGAAACCTCATAGTTCAGCTTCAGGGTATAGACTATAGCTTTGCAGGGTTTATGAAAATGTATAGCTTTATAAAATAATTTTTTATTTCTAATTATTAAAGCAATATACACATGGAGAACTTTTTCAGTACTATAGAAAGTAGTAGAAAGAAGATAATCATCTATAATGCTATCGCAAAAGATGACTGGTGTAAATAGCTCAACATACTTCCTTGCAGTTCTTCTGTTACTAAAATACGCAAGTAGTTCTGGTATCATGGGTATACAATCTGTGCAGTAACACAGGGCCCCACGCTAAGAGAAATCCTGTTTTTGGTTTAATTCTCTGCTGTCACCGTCTTAAAATTCTTAATTTTTGTACAAGAGGCCTTGAAATTTCTTTTTGCTCGGAGCCCTACAATTACGTAGTCACCCCTGCTTACACGTGTATATGTGTGTGTGTGTGTGTCTGTGTATACATAGATGGATGTAGCTACGTATATATATACACGTATGTGAATACTTCTGGCATATTTACAATTACATTTATATCAGATTTTAATGTAACACATTGTTATAAGTATTTTCTCCCACATTATTAAGCCTATTTTGTAAACATTATCTTAATGGGTGCATATATTTCACCCATGGACCTCTCATATTGCAATTAACTGTCCATTCCTATTAAGTTTTCAGGTTATTTTCATGTCTACTTATTCAACTTATTTTGCAGCATATATCTTTGTCCATACATTTTTCCTAAATCTTGTGTGTATTCCCATATGAGGGATCCTGAAAAATGGAGATACTGGATCAGAGTAGAAATACTTTAGATGTTAAAATACATTTTCAAACTGATTTATTCTTAGCAAAACCATTCAGATGGATAGTCCAAAGGGCAGTGAGAGTGCCTTAGGTATATTTCATAAAAGACCAGTAATGAAGACAATCCGTTTATACAGGGAAGACGCACAGTGCTTAAGAGACTGGGGTTTGAATTCATTTTTGATATTATCCCTGCGGTTGATTGGCGATAGCTATGTGATTCTGCACCACCTCTGTATGCCCTCAATTTCCTTACGTAAGTCACTGAGACTAGTCATAGCCACTGTACGGAGGTGCAGTGAAGGTAAGTGTACATCATTCAGCAAGTGGGAGTCCAATACCTCCTCTGGGTCAGGAGTTCTGTCAGGCCCGTGGGATGCAGCAGTGAACAGGGCAGACCAGTCCTTGCCTCCTGGAGTTCACAGTTGGGCAGGGAAGGTAGCCATGAAGCAGGAAATGGTATAAAGTGTAATGGGCATTATGAGAAGGAGAGGAGAGGAGAGGAGAGGAGAGGAGAGGAGAGGAGAGGAGAG
>NW_024412437.1:5619329-5623982 GCF_014898765.1 Herpailurus yagouaroundi | reverse complement strand
AGGAGAGGAGAGGAGAGGAGAGGAGAGGAGAGGAGAGGAGAGGAGAGGAGAGGAGAGGAGAGGAGAGGAAACAAGAAAGAAAGCTTTTTAAGGGTATATAGTAGTGTCCAGGATTGGTGTGGCTTTAAGATCTGAAAAATGAAGGCGTAGGGGACCCAAGGGAAAGCTGAACAAGAAGGAATGTTGAAGACAGAGGAGAACATATGGGGCAAAGGTCCAGAAATATCTGTCAAGTTCAAAGAAACCAAAAGAAGTCCCATATGGCTGGGGTGACCAGAAGTCCAAGGTTACCTAGACAGCCCATGTTTATATCAACTGTTTTGACATAATAATTAATAGTGTTCCCACATCATCTCAAAAATGTCCTGGTTTAGAAGATAAATAATGCCATCAAGCTACAGCAAAAAAAAAAAAAAAAAAAAAAAAAAGAACAGGAGCAGGGAGAGTGGTAAGAAATTAGGTAAGGGTAGACTTTGGAGGATCTATATCATGTAAAGAAGTTTCATCTTTATCTTAAGGACTTAAGAGGCATTAAAGGATTTCATCAAGACAATTACATCATCTGATTTGCATCAGAATGAGAGATTTTTGCTGAGCTGAAGATTAGCACTCACAGAATTTAGGGACACTTTGCAATGTCTAAAAATGACAAGGAATGGCTACCTGGATTTGCGGAGAAATTCTCAGAAATCAGCAATGAAAAACAAATAAGAAATTCGATAGGCAAAGATCTGAACAAGCATTCCCTGGAATAAGAAACCCAAACAGGTAACAAGTACATATGGAGAGACACTTGCCCTCAAAAGTTCATTATCAGGAGGATGCAAATAAGAACAACGAGATGCCACCTTACACTCATCAGGTAAACATAGAAAGTACAATGACACTGTTGCTGGAGATTCCTCATTCACACATGCAACAAATATTTGCTAAGAGCCCATCAAATGCCAAGCACTATGATAGACACTGGGAACACAGCAAGGAAAACAAACAAACACACAAAAAAACCCAAACAGGCAAAACCTCTGTGACAGTCGGAAAGAGGGCAAGCAATAAACCAAACAAATAAGGGTATGTGATGGCATGTTCGCTGGCAATAAGTCACCATCAGATGAAAAAGGAATGAGAATGTTGGGAGAGAGGGGTCGTGATTTTAAATATGGTGCTCAGGGGCGCCTGGGTGGCGCAGTCGGTTAAGTGTCCGACTTCAGCCAGGTCACGATCTTGCGGTCCGTGAGTTCGAGCCCCACGTCGGGCTCTGGGCTGATGGCTCGGAGCCTGGAGCCTGTTTCCGATTCTGTGTCTCCCTCTCTCTCTCTGCCCCTCCCCCGTTCATGCTCTGTCTCTCTCTGTCCCAAAAATAAATAAATGTTGAAAAAAAAATTTAAAAAAAAAATAAATAAATAAATATGGTGCTCAGAGAAGCCTCACGAAGGGGGGTGGCACCTGACTAAGGACGTAAAAAGAGTAAAGGAGAAACCTCTCCAGGTACCTGGAGGCAAATATCACAGGTCGAGGAAACAACAAAAGCAACGATCCTGCTAAGGAGGTAGTGGGGTGCACTCAAGAAAAAATAAATCTGTGGAAGTTGGCTGGGGATGGCATAATGTAATGGAATAGTCTGGCTGCCTTTGCCTAAGAAGTTTATGGGATCAGGTACAGAAGAAAGATGGGGAACACTGTAATTATATAAATATATCATTTTTAAAAAGATGGGAGAAATATAAATTATGTCATTTATAACTATAATATAAGTAACACAAAAGGAATCTTCCTAACAACTCAGGTCTGTAGAGTTGATGTCAAGCAACAACACAAAGGGTAAAACCAGAGCCAAGGTTATCTAGGGTACTGGGAAATGAAGTGTGGAAACTACTAAGCCAAGAGAGAGCACACAGAGAGAAATTAGTCACACTCAAAGGACTAGAGGTCACACTGACCAAAGGACAGGTGTAACAGAGTTCCCGTAGGAGTCATCCAGAGGGTAAGTGATGAGAGCCAGAGACGGAACTCCGACTCTCTAAGCTGGGACAACACTGGGTGACATGGCCCAAGATATAAGCCTTGCAAGTAGTGACAGAGAGTCATTGTAATGAGGAGTCATCAGAATTAACCAGCAGTGGGGTGCGTGGGTGGCTCAGTCAGTTAAGCATCCGACTCGACTTCAGCTCAGGTCATGATCTCATGGTTCGTGAGTTTGAACCCCGTGTCGGGCTCTGTGCTGACAGCGCGGAGCCTGCTTGGGATTCTCTGTCTCCCTCTCTGCCCCTCCCCTGCTGGCACATGTGTGCTCTCTCTCTCTCAAAATAAATAAATGAACTTAAAAAAAAAAAAAAAGAAGAATTAACCAGCAGCAATGGACTGGTTAGCCACAAGCAGCTGACATTATACTTAGCCAGGATAATAGCACATTTATTCCAGATACTTAACACTGTGCAGAATATATGTAAGAACTCAGCAATCAGGAATGTTGTTATTATTATCATCACTGTTATAAATCATCACAGTATTCTTAAGGACTAAAAGAAATACAGACAGCTCTATGTAGAAGGGTCTTAAGGTCTTAGAAAGCAACTAGATATTATCTTACAAAAGTGATACCATCCGACTGCTGTTTCCAAATGCTAGTTTATGTTCAAATCTATAGTGTTTGAAAGAATAGAGAAAACAAGATGTCAGACACATCACTGATTATATATGTTTTTCATCTTCACTGATTTAAATTTATTTTTTAATGTTTATTTTTGAGAGACAGAGAGAGAGCAAAAGGAGGGAGGGGCAGAGAGAGAAGGAGACAGAGGATCCAAAGTAAGCCTCGCGATGGCAACAGAAAGCTTGATGTGGGGCTCGAACTCACAAATTGTGAAATCATGCCCTGAGCTGAAGTCAGACACTTAACCGACTGAGCCACCCAGGCGCCCCCATCTTCACTGATTTATACAGCAGATGCTTCTTTATCCTTAACTATGTATTTGTTGCTGATGTTTTTTAATGAGACGATTTCAGAAAAGAAAATATGACCAAAAGGAGAGAGAGAGAGAGAGAGAGAGAGAGAGAGAGAGAGAGAGAGAGAATGCATATGGAAAAGGGGGGAGAGAAGAATGATGAAGGACACCTCAGATGGAAGACAGCTACCCAGCCCGTGTAAGACCATCACATAGATGCCCGGGGCCACCTAGACACCTAATATAAATTAAAAGGGATTTGCTTTCCATTCTTCCCCATTTAAACCACTTCTACCTTATTTCACACAAAGCAAACTAGTCAGATAAACTGAAAAACCACCAAAAAGGCCTTTATTCAGCGCAACTTTCTATCACAGCATGATATATAACACACACGACACCTAACACAACATAACACCATTGGGCACATGTATCGCCAAATATCTGAAATTTTCTTAAATGCTTAAACTTTTGGTAGAGGCATTCAGAACTCCAGTTTTTCTCCTTGACTTGGATCCTATTCTTCTGAAAGTTCTTGGGGATGAAAAGCATAAAAAGCCTCTAAACTTCCTTAAATCACAGCATATCTTTCTCTTTGCTGAACCAGTGGATCCCATGGCCTACCCCTGGAGGAGACAGGAGAGGTGGAAGGAAAATATTTATTTTTTTAGGTCTATTTATTTATTTTGAGAGAGAGGGAGGGCAAGCAGGGAAGGGGCGGGGGGGGGGGGGGGAATTCAGCCACGGATACAGTGCAGGCCAGGGAGAGCATCCACAAGTGACAAAGGATTTGGTGCGGCCGCCAAAACAAGGAGGCTGGGAGGCTGGGAGGCTGGGTGTGATCCAGTTACTAACTCTCCACCTTGGGAAACGACAGGGTCCTATGAGTAAGCCCTGCCCAAGGTAATGAAAGTTTAGACATATATTTACACAATACTCATTGAAGTTGAGTGTTTTTTCATCTTGTTTTCTAGTCTCCTGGCTAAACAGGAAGTTTTCTGCAGGAAGCTCCGATATCCTCTGTTCAGAGTAACAACTTAGCACTTTGCTTTCCTTTTCTCCCACGACACACTTAATGTTTTCCGCTCTGGGTCCTGGATTCAGTCACAGATTTCCTGCAGGAAGCTGAGGCTCCTTAACTCTTTGCAAGGATCAGTCATACCCCCCTTGTGTAAAAATAATCACCAAGACTTTTTTGTAGATAGATTCCACTCACTGACGTGCCCCAGGGAAGGTCAGAGCTGGTGAGTTAACCTTGCAAAATATGACTGGCCATCTATGTCGATCCCCACAGCATTCCCTGAATATCAGGTCCTTAAAATAATTCCTGATCTTAGTGAAAAGGATAAATGATTCACTGGGGTTAGCTATGAAAGGAAGCTCTTCCTCCAGGCCTTATCTTGGCACCTGGAAATAATTAGAAGGGCTAAACGCTGTTGTCATCTAAAGAGGATGATGAAAATAAAATTAATATTAGCTCCAATATGCAGCTAGCCATATTGCATTAATAGCCATCGTGATTACACCAACAGCTGTGAATCTCCTTTTGAACCAATCTCTTATTCATCTGGTCATGTTTAATTTCAGTTCTGCCTGTCTGGTTCAGTACTGCATGGTGACTGAGAGTGTGGCCTTGGAGTTGGGCCCTGGGTCTGGCTCCCAGCTCCAACACTTATTTGGGTAAAGTGGAGGAAACCTGTCTATCCGG
>NW_024412437.1:5395536-5619229 GCF_014898765.1 Herpailurus yagouaroundi | reverse complement strand
CCCCCCCCCCCCCCCCCCCCCCCCCCCCCCCCCCCCCCACAGGAGCACTTCTCTTTTTCTTCATCTTTAAAATGGGAATCATAATCGCATTTGGTTGAACCATAAAATTACTCATTTTTTTTAGGTGAAAGCCTACACAAAAATTTTTTTGGAAAGGGTTAAGTAGTTAACACATGTAAAACGCCCGGCACACGGCGAATGCCTGTTAAATCTAATAAAGCAATACTATTTTTATTATTGTCATTGAGCATCATTAGTCGTTTCAGTCTATCATTGCTGGGTATTTATAACATGGAGACCACTTAATAACATGGTAGAGCCTGAGATTCTAGGGCACGGTGTTTGTTCACTGCCATATCTGACCACAGAACAATGCCGGGTGTGTGCTCGATAAATATTTGCTGTATGAATGAGTATATTAATAACATAAAGATAACTGTAATGAGATAGGGCTTACCACTAGCTTGAAAAATCTTGAGCTATTTTCTCCAATGTCTTGCCAGTGAAATGAGTTATTTGCTGAAAAGGCAGCTTTTTCTAATTGGCCCAGGCAGGTGGGCGCATTTTCAAGATGGCGGGACAGATCTGCTTCTAAAAGCCTTAATCCCTAGAGATTTCACATCTCCTCAGAAATGTCAGTAGCCATCCAAGTGAAGCAGCAGCTGAAGCTATGGAGAGGGCGGGGAAAGCCTCTGCTTTAAATCACAGGAACCAGCAAGAATGGCCACCATGGTACCTCTTATAAAACCAACGATAGCTCTGCCTATTGGGGCAAGAATGGTTCACCTTATTTTGACACTTTCCTTCTCAACTTGTCTTCTTCCTGGTTTCTTTCCCTAAACAAAGAGAGGACAGGCAAGTCCTAAGATAGAGACGATATTTTTCTTGATAATTATAGAAAAAAGATCTCAGGCCTGACCCTTAAACAATCACATAAAAGCACGGACGCAAGGCCATCAGAACAGTGGCACCTGCTAGAAGAAATTGGCTTTGGTGGGAAATTTCACTGGGATTTTGAATCTACGACTGGAGAGAGACTGATACTTTTTTGATTATTTTAGAGACAGAATGCGCAAGAGCCAGGGAGAAGGACAGACGGAGAGAGAGAGAGAATCTCAAGCAGGCTCCGTGCTCAGTCCAGAGCCCAATTCGGGGCTCAATCCCACAATTCTGGGATTATGACCTGAGCTGAAATCAAAATTCAGACACTCAACCGACCGAGCCACCCAGTCACCCTGAGACTGATCATTTTACCAAACAAAATTAACGGAGTGATCGCGAATTTTCACTTGCCGATCACAGGGTTTTCATAGAAGAGTGTGGACGTCACGCAACGCCTACTGAAAAGTAAGGATAGTACAGACAGGCAAAGAACATAAGGCACAAGAGACACACTGCCTGGGTTCCAGTCCTGGATCCACCACTTACTGGCCGCGAGGCATTGGGAGAGTCACGTCCCCTCTCGGTGCAGAATTTGCTCCATTTATTAAGTGAGGTAATACACAGGGAGCACTCTGCCCAAGGCCTGGAATGGGGAACTCTTCAAAAACGTCATTGTTTGCCGTTAATATGGTGTTTAGTGAGACAGCATCTGCTTCAAAGGAGATGCTGTCGGAAAGATAAGGTCATGAAAACCCTTTCTTCTTTTTGCTTTGTTCCAATTTACATCATTTCCCTTAAAAGAGTGTCAGTCCTGAAGTATTTACGTTTTTATTCAGCTAAAGACAAGTTCAACAGTGTAGAAATGAGACAGTTGGTCATACCCACGCACGCACGCGCGCACGTAAAAATAAAAGGGCAACAATAAGACGTGTTTACGATGTCCACTGGAAATCTTGAAACTTTGTTTCATCTCTAGATGATCTTCCTGTTTCAATAAAGATTCTCATGAGAGCCTTGAAAAACTAGAGTCCGGCCGACTTGGGTGTGAGCTGTCTGCTCACTTGTGTCGGGAGGATGTTGTTTATGTTTTAGATCCTGTTTTCTTCCTGGTCAAAGTGCCGTAGGCTACCAGGTGCTACTTCTGCTGTTACTGCCCCCTCCTTGGGGCTCGGGCTGCTGGAGGCAGCTTCCTGCAGCCCCCCACGTGAGTCTGGCTGCTAAAGGCAGGCGAGAGCCTGTCAAAGGTTATCTCCTACCCGGGTCGTGGCTTCAAAGGGTCATCAGGATCCCGTACAGGCATTTATATGATGTGCCACAGACCACATGGGGGAGGCAGAGCTGTTGCTGGAGGGGAGTTGAGAAGGGAAAAATAAGGCCAAGAACACAAAGATGGGCGGGGCGGGGAGGTGGGCAGTGGAGATGCTGAAGGAAAAAAGAACCCCAACAGCCACACGCCGGAGGCAACAGGTAAAGTACAACCGCTTACCCTCCCGGGAAAGGCAATGAATGCACGTCACACTACCCATGACTTCTAGATTGCTTTGCACAATCTGATGCTCATGCTGCTCCCAGAAACAACTTCGATTTTGCTATCCAGAGAGAATGACTCTTTGGATCCTCCTTCAAAGAAAGAAGCATTGTTCCCTCCTCAGAAAATTGGTCTCCAGAACTGAGACACCATGGACCAATTTTACTCCTAAAGGCAATACATGAGCTGATCAGAAAGCAAGGATGCTCCATTAGGCCCTTAAACTTACAGTTTCGGCTCTGCTGTGCCTTAGAACCAAAGGCAAGACCGACCTTTGCTCAATTCTGCCTGCCAGACTGGGGAGGGTAGCAGGTAGAGAGAGGCTTACAGAGATACAAAAAATGATCCCACGAAAGCAGGCAGACAGTTCAATGCCTGCCAGCAAACAAGCCAGCATGCCTGCAGAAGCCACTTACTTAAGGAAGTGAATTACTCAGGTTGTATCCTCTGAGTTATCCAGTTATTGACGGGAAAAGCAAAGACTTGACTTAGGAAGAAGGAAAATATCACTCGCTACACTTCCTCTAACTGAGTCTCAGCTATTTCCCTTGACTACCCGTGGCTTCTTTCCAGACACAGGCTCAAGCAACAGTCCTGTAATTCCAAAACAAGCCCATTCAACCCACCCAAAGGCAAATCACCAATGGTAACCATAACAGCAAACTCCAGAGCATGATCAGTAATTTTTCCACTTGCTGGTAAATTAGGGACGAAAATGGGGCAGAAGAGAGGTGCTGGTAGGTGAGGGGTTGTGATTTCTTAGAACAGTCATTGGGATTCATTTTTGTAGATTTCAGGAAAACAGAGATTTGAAAATACACAAAACTGCTTTTCCTTTCAATCTTTTTTTCTCGATTCAGGTAAAAACCTTTCCTAAGCCCTAGGGATAATCACTTTCCAGTAGTGGGATAAAACTAAGCAGTTTCTAGACCACACGGGAATTCAGAACTCTTCCCACTGAATTAGAAACGAGAAGTGTCTAGGGGAAGCCATGTGTCCTACAAGGAGATTTTAGAGTCTCAAAAATAAGCGAGAAAACTTAATTTTTTTTTAATTGTTTTTTTCAACGTTTATTTATTTTTGGGACAGAGAGAGACAGAGCATGAACGGGCGAGGGGCAGAGAGAGAGGGAGACACAGAATCGGAAACAGGCTCCAGGCTCTGAGCCATCAGCCCAGAGCCCGACGCGGGGCTCGAACTCATGGACTACGAGATCGTGACCTGGCTGAAGTCGGACGCTTAACCGACTGCACCACCCAGGCGCCCCGAGAAAACTTAATTTTAAAAAATAAGTCTCGCTACTCTTAAAATAGTAATCAAAAAAGAAAAAAAATTATCACTATTTCCACTCAAGCTGGCTATAGCACTTGAAGGATACTGAAGTGTTACTCCAAAATATGTTTCCTCCAAGCCTATGACAATGTCGAACACGCCACATTTAGGGATTTGTCCAGTTGACTTAGGACCTGAGCTTACTGAGTGCCTAATATTTCTAGGCACTACAGAGTCGCTGCATAGACACAGTGCCTGACCGATAGTAGTTCAAATTGTTCCGTAATGAACAATTGTTTAAAGAAAAAAAGAGTCCTTGGGGCGCCTGGGTGGCTCAGTCGGTTAAGCGTCCGACTTCAGCTCAGGTCACGATCTCGCGGTCTGTGAGTTCGAGCCCCGCATCGGGCTCTGGGCTGATGGCTCAGAGCCTGGAGCCTGTTTCTGATTCTGTGTCTCCCTCTCTCTCTGCCCCTCGCCCGTTCATGCTCTGTCTCTCTCTGTCCCAAAAATAAATAAACGTTGAAAAAAAAAAATTTTTTTTAAATAAATAAATAAAATAAAATAAAATAAAATTTTTTAAAAGAAAAAAAAGAGTCCTAAAACACTTTCAGCACCAAAACAAACAATAATAGTAACATATTATAAACCACAAAATAAAATAAAAAATCCACAAATCCATACTGATAAATAAATAAATAGGAAGAAAGAAAGAAAGAAAGAAAGAAAGAAAGAAAGAAAGAAAAGTTTTTTTCTATTAACAGAATTCACACTGATACATATAGAGCAATAAAGGAATTTTAAAATTCACCACTTTAAAATGGTTATTTGGTAACCACCATAGTAATCATTGTCACAGATATGGATTACCAATGGATGTTAAAACTACTGTGTAAAGGTTTGATAAGAGAAAAAAGAATACTTACATAGATTCAACGTACCCTCCCATTACATACTTATTGAATATAAAGGGAGACATTAATTCTAAAAGTGGAGACAATCTAACAGATAGCACCTTAACCAAAAGGATCAAAATTAACATCACCAATAATGGGAAAAATAAACACCAAGTGTCTCCTGTTAGGCTGCACTGAGAAAGATAGAACATGACACCTGGAGTACTCATGGCAAAAATGTGTAACACGAATCTACTAATAATGCAACTTCAGATAAACCCAAATTGAAGCGTGGTCTACCAAATAAAAGGCTTCATATTTATCAAAAATGTAGAGGTTGTGAACAATAAAAAAGGACAAAAGAAATGTTTTAGAGTGAAGGAGAATCAAGAGACGTAACAACTAAATACAAGACATCATCATGGATAGGATACCAAGCTAGAAAAAAAATTGTACTTTTTCTTTTACAGTAAAAAACATTGTGGGCAAATGATAAAATTTAATCAGATCTATCAACCACATTAGGGGCCCAAAATTTTTTTCCCTAGAAGGTCAGATAGTAAATACCTTCAACTCTGCAGACCACATTGGCTCTGACACAACTATTCAATTCTACTGTATTGGGAAGAAAGCAGCCATAGACAAATGATAAGCAAATGGATGTGGCTGTGTCCCAATAAAGCTTTATTTACAAACATAGACAGCGGGCCACATTTGCCAACTGCTGGACTATATAATAGCATTAGATCAATGTTAATTTCATAATTATCAAAATTTTAATAATTTTGATGATTATTCTGTAGTTCTACAAGAGAATCTTTGTTTTTAGGGAACGTACACTGAATTACATTGAAGTAAAACATATCACACTTGCTTGTGACTTACTCCCAAAAAGATAAGAGAAAGAAAGGGAAGAAGAGTCGTAAATGTGGCAAAATATTAATATCAGGGGAAGCTGATAAAGGATACATGGGAACTCCTTGTACTATTTTAGCAAATTCTCTCTAACTCTGAAATAATTTCCAAATTAACAATTACAAGGAAAAACGGGAACAAACATCCAGGAGACAGGGTAACTGCTTGGGACATACCTCCATCACTGGCACCATAACCCCATCATGGCTCTGCCACCAGCCACACAGAAGCTGCTCAGTTAATGTCTGATAACAAATTAATTAGTATTAAGTAATTAATAAATTAATACTAATTAATTAATTAATTAGAATTCACTGGAGGAATGACACATAGGACAACTAGATTTTAAAAAGTTGATAAACAGGAGGGGTGCCTGTGTGGCTCAGTCAGTTGAGCATCCGACTTTGGCTCAGGTCATGATCTCACACTTCATGAGTTTGAGCCCCGAGCTGGGCTCTGTGCCGACAGCTCAGAGCCTGGAGCCTGCTTCGGATTCTGTGTCTCCCTCTCTCTCTGCCCCCCCCCCCAAAACTGAATACACATTTTGAAAATTATTAAAAAAGAAGTTGAGAAAAGAAATGAAGGAGGAAGGGCAGCCTATGTGGGAAAATGCCATGTACACACAGAGAGAGGGGTAGAATGTGACAGAGAGTACAGAACAAGACAAAAATAACAGCTGGGACAGATCATTGGGACAAAATTTCTCTGGGACTGACTTCCACAGACCCACCTGAACTAAACTGATACTCACTTTCTTACCAGCCATGATTTTAAATGAGGCCCCTCAGGCACAATATTCATAAATGTTCCTCCTACCCTGTATTGCGAGCAAGATGCGTTAACTCGGAAGGGAAACTGCTTCTACGCTTCCTTTCTTCTCAGCTCTCACATTGTTGGGGTTGTCTGGGCATTTCGGAATCCACAGGAATACTCTGCATAACACACAGAGCTGCCAAACATTGCAACCAAAGCTTTTCCAGATATATGTCTAAATTAGTGGGATAAGAATTATAAGGTTGTGGAAATAAAATCTGTACATCTAGGATCGTTTCCAAGGCGATATTTGGAACCACGCTAACAATTTGGATAATCATTCCAATATTAAATACATGTGAAAAATATCTAATAGGTTCACTTACGGTATGATGAAGTCATGAGGAAATATGATACCCAAAACGTGGATGGCTGACCTCAGCAAAGGATCATTTCTTGCTCACAAGTGCCATGCCGAATTTTCTCTGAGAAGTCCCGGCCACCGCTCCTTCCATGTTGGGTGCAACCATTTTGGCTCCCAGGGCCCCTAGAGCATGGGAGGAGAGAACTGAATAGTCACAGAAACTTTTCTGGCCAGGCATGAAAGGAACAGAGATCACCTCTGCTCACATCCCATTCCCTAAAACCGGTCAATGGCTCCAACTTAAATGCACATGGGGCTCGGAATTGGAAGCAGGGCAGCACTGATCTTCTGTGAGCACAAAACTCCTCTGCCACCAATTCCCTTGTGGCTTTTGTTGCATAAAAACCCATAACCTTCTGTCAAGATTGCCATTTAATAGGCAATGGAACACATCAAGTTTACTCCATGACAGAGTGACTGAACCACAGTTTGAGAAGTGACTTCCCTGTTCCTGCCCTAAAGCAAACCCTACAAATGTCACGTGCACTTTGGTGTTAAACGTCTAGCCTTTCAGAAGGCACGAGTAGAATTTCTCTGTGACTGAACTGGCTGCAGAAGTGATTCTGTCGTTCTCGGTGTGACAGGTGGTAGAAAGGCACTGGGGACTTGGGTGGCTTCTTATTTCTATTGTAACTGAGTTTGGAAAACTACTCAGCAGCAAGTAAGCAGATCACCACTGTCACCATCATAATAATGCAAGAAAAAAACATCTCAGGGAGAAAGAAATTAATAAATTTCTGACATTCCAAGGTGTGAAAGGAAGCAACGTGACGTCTGAAAGCCGGAAAAAACAGTTTCTTGGCCCATGTTTCTCACACACACCAAGGTCACCTCGAGAGTTACCAACAGTCAAAAATGGATGAAATTAACAGTCTATTTGAAATGATACCTTCTACCTGAAAACCACAAACAAGCAAGTTGAGACCTGAACGTTTTCTCTCCCCTGTGTGAAAGTCCTCAGAAAGACTTCATTATACGAAGATGGTTATTCACCAGAGCAAACGCCAGAATTACAGAATAATTCCCAAACGTATTGCCCACCATATGTCATGGAAACCATAAGAGGCAAAGCCTGAGAATGTTTACTCCAAGATGCAAAAATGATGGAAAGTCATTACTCAAAAAAACTAGATTAATGGAGAAGAAAATCCTTACCACAACTAACGTCACAGGGAAGCAAAGGAAGTAAAACAAGGTTTGCCTTGAAACTCCAACGCTCCTGTGGCATAAAAACTACATCTCTGGGGAAGATTGTAGTTTTAAGATGTTAAACAGTTACCAATAAAAGTCCTTCTTATGACTTAAAGAGTCAAAAAAAAAATAGACTTCCTTGCATTAGCAAAGAATATGCCACCATTGGGCTTTTTTTTTTTTAATTAAACTTCATCTTCACAGGCAGGTCCTCTCTCTCTCTCTCTCTCTCTCTCTCTCTCTGTCTCACACACACACAAGCACACACCCTCATTGGAATAATATCTTACGTCACTGCTGAGTTATCAACTGAAATAATTTTAATATATACTTAGTGTGGTGAATGGGAAAGGTGGTGATATGAATCAACCAAAATGGAGAGATACTGAGGGAAAAAAAAAGAAGAAAACAGAAAATGGTGGAAAGTTCCAACATACCTACTTGTTGTATCCTGCTTCTGCCATTCCTTAATGCTGTGATCAGAAATAAATTACATTACTGGGACGCCTACGTGGCTCAGTTGGTTGAACATCCGACTTCGGCCCAGGTCATGATCTCGCAGTTCATGAGTTCGAGCCCTGCGTCGGGCTCTGTGCTGATAGCTCAGAGCCTGAAGCCTCCTTCGGATTCTGTGTCCCTCTCTCACTCATGCGCGTGCTCGCTCTCTCTGTCTCTCTCTCTCTCTCTCTGTCTCAAGGATAAATAAAACATCAAAAAAATTTTTTTTGTTTAATTACATTACTTCACCAAGCCTCTGGCTGATCTTCTACAACACCGGAAAGAGAGCGTGGAGTCTGCAAGATACACGGACGGACTAAATGACAGGACACCTGTAAAACGATACAGGGCCGGCCACAGATTTTCTCACTCTTCTTCCATCGAGGCTGTATCGTCAATATCACTGCGAAGACCTTCTAACCACCCACATGTGTGTTAAACAACCAACCGAAATGGAGTAATGACAAGCATACGTAGAACTGAATTCTCACTAGCTGATAAAGACGTAAAGACAGACAGAGAAACAAGATGACAAGAAGATGGCGTTGGCACCCAGCAAGATAGACTGATCTGTAGCTGCTCAACAGGATATTCGGGTACTGCTCCAACCCACCCTTTCCCCTCACTTTACCTTCAGCGCATAAAGTAGAAACCAGCTGAACAGTATTTGCTTGCGTGTGGTTTCAAATGACCCTTAGAAACTATCACAAATGTAGTCACTTAACGGACTCCTGACGTTGGCGAGTGATTCGACTCTTCTGAGTCTTACTTTCTTCATAGATAGAGTGGTGATGGTTATTGTAAACATGGACCATAGTGCAGTACCTAGCAGAATTTCCTTTGATTCTACCTGTTTCCTCACCTCATACATCCAATCCAAGAGTGAGTCTGAGGCCAGTACCTTCAACACATGCCAAAGCCCTCCATTTCTTCCCATCCTCACTTTGGCTTTTTAGGCCTTGCCTTACAATCTGATAGTCACATAGTACATTAGTCAGGGTTCTCCAGAGAAACAGAACCAATAGGATGCGTGTGGGAATATACACAAATGGAGAGAGAGAGAAAGATTTATTTTAAGGAACTGGCTCATATGATGAGGAGGCTGCCAAGACCAAAGTCTGAGGGGTCCAGCAGGATGAAGACCCAAGAAAAAGATGATGTTGTAGCTCTGGCCCACAGACAGTCTGGAGGCAGAATTTCCTCTTCCTGGGAGTACACTGCCTTTTCTTCTCTCTTCAAGCCTTCAATCGATTAGATCAGGTCCACCCCCATAATGGGAGCTAGCATGCTTTACTGTCAGTTGGCTTAAAGTCTACTGATGCTCAAATAATATCTGATTGTTATTTTTATTAATAATTAATTTTCATCCTTTATCATGACGATGATTTACATTCTAGTCTTTTACAACCAAATCCACACTCTCTCTCTGGATTCCCTTTTAATAAGAGATACTAAATTTATCCTTAATCCCACTGTCATGATGACTTTGTGAAATCTCAATTCTATTATAGGAGGAGCAGAAGAAGGATTATTAAGGAATTAGAAACAAGACTTATCTTGCAAAGCGTAATATTCCACATATTATCTTATCTCATTGTGGATATAAAGAACAGAGCCCTAAAATAGAGTATGCCTACACACACAGACTGAGTTAGAAATGACTCAATAACCCTGTGTCATTCAGGCTGAAATAACCATGTCAATTGTAGATATTCTGGTAAGTAAAGCAAAGATGGGTTCCTGTTTCTTGGATTACCTCGTTAATTGGCTTTATTCCTTCCATCGTTTGTGCACGCAGACACTGAAGAGCGCTCTGAAATTTATATTTGGCAGAGAAAATGAGCCTCCTTGGAAATTCACTTTCTTTAGAAGGATATAAAAGTTCTAACTTCACTGTTCACTGGGGAAATGGGACACATGAAGGTAGATACTGGGAAGTGAAATGAAGTAAAGCCCTGAATGGACTACCATTTTCATAGTCTACTCTGTTTATATCATATTCGGTTAAAGCTCTGAACCTGCTAATAAATACAACTTTGTGGCAGAGGAATGATAGTCTTTTTTTTTTTTAATGATCAAGTCTTTTCATTAGCACAAAGGTAACCCTAGAAGGGAGAAACTAGTAGAAAGACGTTTCTTCTAGTGAGAGTTCTGGGGGACTTCTTCCCAAGAACCTCCTCAGCATCTCAGTGTCCTTCTTTTTCTCTCTTTAGCCTGAAACCTTCACAGAAGCACACACATTGACCCATTTCTGTTTTTAACCTATGAGGACAGTTTCATCTTGTCATAAAACTATTCTTTCCAAAATGTATAATTTGATGAAGACACAGGGACAATATTACCTATTTCTTTCTCAGAAAAAGACGTTAAGCCAGAAAACAGATTGGCCACTCCTGAGCACCCGTAACACATCTTGAGAGCCACTTCCTTGTGGGGCATTTATTCATTGGAAGCAAGGCCAGCAAAAGAGAACTTCTCCACCTGGCCATTCTCTTCTTTTTTTTTTTTTTTTTTTTAATTTTTTTTTTCAACGTTTATTTATTTTTTGGGGGACAGAGAGAGACAGAGCATGAACGGGGGAGGGGCAGAGAGAGAGGGAGACACAGAATCGGAAACAGGCTCCAGGCTCCGAGCCATCAGCCCAGAGCCCGACGCGGGGCTCGAACTCCCGGACCGCGAGATCGTGACCTGGCTGAAGCCGGACGCTCAACCGACTGCGCCACCCAGGCGCCCCATCCACCTGGCCATTCTCTTCTTTAGAGAAGCCAGAACAACTCAGTATCCAGTTCATTTTGGAGACGAAAACGAGAAAGGAAATACAACCTTTCCATACTTTTGGTGAGCCCACTGCTGAGCCCCAAACCCCGAAGCCCACTTTACCTCCTTCAACGGTGCTGTGAAATAGGTATTATTCTTATTTACAAACTCGGGCAAGTACTTTAACCTTCTCCAAGTCTCAGCCATATGAGGCAGAGGAGGAGATTAATATTGTTCTGTCTAGCTCCAAAACCTGCACAGGAGCAAGCTTTACATCCAGTGACCAAAAAAAAAAAGCCATCCAGTAGAAAACACACACACAAAAACAGAAACCATACTGAAAAGACAGGTGCAGCTACTTAAAAAAAAAAAAATGTTTTTCGTGCGTGTGGAAACAAACAAACCAACAAAAGACATCCTAAGACTCAAGGCAAACTAGGAAGATATTGGTATATCTAAGAGAAAAAATTAATATCTAATGGAAAAATGATTCTTATGACTCGATTAGGAAAACCTAACAATCTCATGGGGAAAAGTGGAAAACGATAAAAATTAATCCATTAAAGCCAAGATATAAATAACTAATAAACACATGTAAGGTTACTCAAGCTACCCAATAACAAAGACGGTCAGAGTGACAAAGATTAGAACGAACAAAAACTCTATTGGCAGGAGTTTGAGGAAATGGAAATTCTCATATACTGCTCGAGATATTCGAAGTGGGTCCAGTCTTCTGGGGGATGGTATGTCAATGTAAAGCAAAACTTTTCTTTTTTTTTTTTTAACATTTTTTTAAGTTTATGTATTTACTTTGAGGGAGAGAGAAAGCATATGCACAAGAAGGGGAGGGGCAGAGAGAGAAGGGAGAGAGAATCCATGCAGAGCCCAACACGGGGCTCCATCCCACGAACCATGAGATCATGACCTGAACCGAAATCAAGAGTCAGACGCTTTCCTGACTGAGCCACCCAGGCGCCCCGACGTAGAGCAAAACTTTAAATGTGTATGATTTTTGAGTCAGTAATTTCACATGTAGAATTTAATCTGAAGAAAAATGATTTTAAAAATTCACTTAAATAGAAGTATTAAAAAAATAAGTTGCAGTAGTATTGATAAGAGTCCCCAACAAGTTCATCAAAAAGCAACTGGTTGATTGAATGTAAATAAAAAAAAAACAGCTGCATCTTAAACTCACCAAGTTGTGCACATTAAATATGTATAGCTTTCTGTATGTCAATCATTCATCAATAAAGTGGTTTAGAAAAGAAAATAGAGCAGGGCACCTGGTTGGCTCAGTCAGTTAAGCGTCCGACTTCGGCTCAGGTCATGATCTCACTGTTTGTGAGTTTGAGCCCCGAGTCGGGCTCTGCGCCGACAGCTCAGAGCCTGGAACCTGTTTTGGACTCTGTGTCTCCCTCTCTCTGTGCCCCACCCCCACCGATGCTCTGTCTCTCTCTGTCTCAAAAATAAATAAACACTAAAAAAAAAATTTTAAATAGAAAAAAAAAAGCAATTGGTTGAATTGTAATAGCCCTGAAATGGATGTCAGCACTGAAAAGAATGTGCTGTGCTTATCCATTTTTCAATTTCATCTTTATATCTTTGCATTCTCTTTGAATTGTCTATATACATATATATATACTCACTCTTTGAATTGTCTCCCTCTCTCCCTCCCTCCCTCTCTCTCTCTCTCTCTCTCTCTATATATATATATATACTCACTTCAAACTCAGGGTTAACAAACTATAATTTTCAAGCCCTTTAATACACCCGGTGCTTTACAATTTACAAAGCGCTTTCCCATATTTTATTCCACAGTAAAAACTAGGTCTCCTATCCAATGAAACTATAGTTTCACATGGTTTCATGCCAAAGGCACTCGTTTCTCTTCAGCTGCGAATTTCTTTTAATTACTTCAAAAACAGGAAGTAGACAGCCTGCTCAAATTCACCCAGATGTTTGAGCTCAGCAGCCGTGATCCAAAGGAGAGAAAAATGTGCTCTTCTCTCTTCTTTTATTTCACTCCCCTTGAGCATCTTCAAGACCCTCCGAACGGACACCTGCCTCTTCCGGGCAACGGCTCGGCTTGTGCCCCGGGAGATGAGAGGTACCCGTGACGAGCGGTCCTGTTTGCAGGACCTAGGCAGCTGAACTTGTCCGTGTCTTCCCCGGGCTCTGCGGGGTTGGCCTTTCATGTGAGCAGGAAGGAAATGGCTGACAACTTTCTCGTCTTTATGGAAGGCGGACTTTATTTCCAGCTCTCAGGTCAAAAGGTGGCGGAAAGAAAACAAAACCACCGAGAGATAAAGGCTAAAAATAATGTCCCGTAGGGTGAATCAACACAGTTTGGGACACTGAAGACAGCAACAAGGCAAGGATGTGCGTAGGGCTAAATCTGCGTCATCCTTAACAGGTGGTCGTGACCAGAATCGAAATGCCTGGACAGGAGAGGAAGAGGCTCTACAAACAGGTGTGCAGGGGGGGAGGCGTGGGGCTGGAAGAGGAAAAAGCCATCTAAACAGGCCTGGGCTTGGAGCCCAGACACTTTCCCAGCAGTCTACCTCTGGGAGAGCCCAAGGGTTGGGCATGGGCTGGGAAGGAGCTAAATTTGATTTGGGGTTTTGTGGTTTGTGTGATGCACTTTGAGTTTAAAATAGAAATCGATGTGTTTATGCAGTTGGGCTTTCTTTCTCCTTGATTTTAATTGTCACTTTAGAAGAAGTAAATCTATGATTCACAGACTAATGCCAAAAAAAAAAAAAAAGGAGTTCTCATTTGGCAATTTCCTATTTTATAGGAAGCAACGGGAGAACGGGTTTAAAAAATCACACTAAAGACATCCGTAATGGACTTCTAATGCTGATGAGTATAAAGATGATTTAGTTTATTTATACTCACTTGCGCTTCTAACAACATTCCAGTTTGGACATACAACCATCTGGAAGATCAATATGCTAATTATTATTAACCATATTTTACAGGTTAGCAAAATGAGGTCAGATAAGTTAAAGGATTATATGAGTTTTTGTAGATTGAGTTAAAATAATCACACGCACACAGGGGCGCCTGTGTTAAGCATCCGACTTCGGTTCAGGTCATGATCTCACGGTTCGTGAATTGCAGCCCCGCATCGGGCTCCGTGCTGACAGCTCGGAGCCTGGAGCCTGCTTCGGATCCTGTGTCTCCCTCTCTCTCTGCCCCTCTCCCGTTTGTGCTCTGTCTCTGTCTCACAAAAATGAATAAATGTTTCCAAAAAAATTTAAACAACAATCACATGCACACACACACACACAGAGGCCAGTCAGAATCACTGTACCTTTAACTGTACCATTGGGCACAACTCCACGTGAGGAGGTCGGTATTAGACCTAAGGAGCACAATGCCAAAAATAATACCCAATACAGGAAGTATGAGAAAGAATCTAGCCCACCTGATTTTAGTAACAGCTAATCCCACAGAGATCTGAGCAGCACTACCTACTAGTCCTTTCCAACTATCTGCTGGGTATCTCTACGAGGATGTCCCACTGACGCTAGACATCATGCCTACCTGTGCAAGATGGGACTGGTCATCTCTCTTTCTCCCCCTTCCCCCTTTCTCCTCCTTCCTTCCCTTTCTCTGTTAACATCACCCTTTTCCCAGACTCTTGGAAACAAATAAGTTTCCAACTTCTCTACCTCCCTTGCTGTCTACTTTCAACCAACCATCTTGCTTCATCTGTTGAAATGACTCTCACCTGTGCCTCTCTTCTATCCTGTATGAGTCTAGTATTCTTCCCACCCCAACAAATGCAATAATTGCTTCCCTCTTCCCACTATTTCCAGGTCTATTCCAGCTCCCGTCTGTCTTGCTCACAATCCCAGCCACTTTCCTTAGATGTGACTCCACCACCACCCGGCTCAACATCCTTTACTCGCCATAAAATAAAATAAAAACTCATAAGCCATAACAAATAACACTGAAAGACCATTTTCCTCTAAATACACTCTCTTAGTGTCTGTCATGTAAATTCCTACATCTCCCTTCTCTGTCTACAGAAATAACAAGCATCCTTCAATGGCCAGTTCAGATGTGCCCTACTGAATGAAACCTCCAATTTTCTGGGCCATTGGGCATCTCATTCTTCTCCTCTGTCCCCACTAGATTTGGCACCACTGATGCACCATCTATCACACTTGGTCTTTTAGTAACAGTGCTCTGTATGTTTCCTAATAAGTTGTAAACTCCTTCAATGGATGTCAAATCCTATTCATCTTTTTTTTTTTTTTTGAGAGAACAAGAGCAGGCAGGCGAGGGGGGGGGGGCAGAAAGAGAGAAAGAGAGAGAATATCCTAAGCAGGCTCCACAATGCCAGCACGGAGCCCGATGCGGAGCTCGAACCCATGAACCACAAGATCATGACCTGAGCCAAAGTCGGATGCTTAACCGACTGAGCCACTCAGGCGCCCCCTATTCATCTGTATATCCTGGAGAGGGCTGGACATAATCCTGTGCTCATACAGAATACTTAGTAAGTATCAGTTGTAATGGATTTGGATTATCCGAAGCTTGCGTCATAACTTCTGCGTTATTAAAATATGCATTAATGCCACCTCACTGTTCATAATTTCCAAGATAACAACAATGAAAGTGGCAGCATTTAGTATATGCTAAGGACAGTGGACACACGTTCTAGCTCACAATGACCCTGTGAGATTTGTCCCATTCACATTTCATGTATGGGAAACTGAGGATTAATGACCTCTTCAAAGCCACATAGATGGGAAGCCAAGAAGAGAGAGTTGGAACTATCTTACTCCAGAGTGTGGTCCTAACAAGCTATAACCATAACAGATATTACTGGTGGGTTTTCACATCTACCCTGGACAGTACAACCAGTTTTCCCTGAAGAGGGAATAATTTTTCACCAAGACATTGATATCCTCTTTCGCAGCCTCCCCTTGAGAACAGCTGGATTACACCATGACAAGTATAAACCATGGCTCGGGCTCAGGCTGTGGGCTGAAACAAAAACAGAATCTACAGCACAAACCCAGAACTGGGATCACCAGAGAGAAGCCAAGGCAGGGGCAGACTGGGGAGTTGGCAGGAATGAAATCTAATGGGCACTGAAGCCGAGAACTTGACTAGAACCGACAGGAACAGGCACAAAGTCCGGAGAGACCAGCTGTAGGCTCAGAAACAAAACAAAAGCCTGGCCAGCGAGGGGTCCCGGACACCAACAAGAAGAATGGGCAAGGAGTCAAGTTCAAGCAAGCCCAAGGCCAGAGCGCCAGTATGTGCCAGCCTTTGCTTTCCCTCTTGATGTGGTAGATGTTTCTGAGAAGGCAGGATGCGATTCTGAATGTTATCGGACTTGGGACTTTTAGGTAGAGATAAGTGGAAGATCCTGCCTGGAGATGAGAGTGGTGGGAGGGGAGGGGGTTCAGAAACTTCTGATCATCATTCCCATATTCCCAAAAGTACATGGCACAATGCAAAGTGCAGAGTAAATACTCCCTTAACAGTTGCCAATTACCCAATGGATCATAGCGAATTTGTTTGTTGTTCTCTTATGAGCAAAAACAAACCAAGGCTATTCATGTTCCTCTTCTCAAACTAGCACAACAAATCCAAAAGGACTCAAAAGAAACCAATTCCTTTGCACAGCGGTGCAGAGCTGAGCCCCAGGGGAGGAAGAGTACTCCGCTGCCTAAGCCTGGAAGTGCCATCGCTCTTTAAGAGACGAAGCGTAGAGCCTTGCCTATTTTAGGAGCAACACAAGAATTCTCCAAGATGTTATGATTTCAAGTAGCAGTAGAGAAGCTAGCATGAGTACAATCAAAACTAGATGACTTCCAGAAAGCTCTACTCCGCTCCATAAAAATACTCCAAAAACACATTTGCTCGCCCAGATAAGTAAATTCATCATATGTCATCATCAAATTTCCCAGAAAAGTCCAAGTTCTCTGTTATGAGTGTCAAAATTCAAAGCCAATTGTTCACTCCTATCAGGGCCGTTTCTGAAACCTGAAATTCCCCAACGAGTTAGACCTGACAAGATACAATCTGCCCTCGGAGATTTCAGGACAGTGAGGTTTATCATCAGCGATTTCCCCCTGTACCCTTTTCTCTCCAATACCCTGAAATGAGCTCACTCTATTTCGAAGGGTAGCCAGTAACCCAAGGCATCAGGGAAAAGCCTATTTTTTCATTATTTTTGAAACACCTCATATTTATCTTAGGGTATTTTACGACAGAGAAGGCTTAGATCCTTAAATGAAATATCTCCCAGCATGGATCACTCTAGAATAATATGACCTATAATACTTTCCACCTGGAGTAAATATTTCCTTCCTGCCAAACAAGAATAAAACATTAAAACCCATGGACAAAATTAATGTTTCTTCACTACAACTTTGTAGTTAGCAGGTTTTCTATTTATCACTGATGTTGTGATCACATTATTCTCCATAATAGAATTTGTTTAGAGCTTGTTCTTTTAATGATTTCAGGAGTAAAACCAACCTCTTTTGTGGCCGCTCAAACGATACACACATGTTGTAACCAGATATTAGCCAAGCATCAGCCACTGAACGAGAGGGCAACACAGTATTTGAATTCCAAAAACAATACCCACACCTTTGGTTATAAAGACCAGGCACTAAGCTTTGCCATAAACTAGTGCCATAATGTTAAGTTTGCATAGCTGTGTCTCTTAATCTGTTAAAATTTATAAAGAAATAAATGGTGGGTATAAGAGAAGCTTCTCAGTAAAGTCTAAAATACAGGCTAAAAATTATTTGGGGGATGCCTGGGTACCTCAATCAATTAACCACCGACTCTTGATTTCAGCTCAGGTAACGAATGATCTCATGGTTCCTGAGATCTAGCCCCACGTCAGGCTCTGAGCTCACCATGCTAAGCCTGCTTAGGATTCTTTCTCTCTCTCTCTCTCTCTCTCTCTCTCTCTCTCTCTCTCTCTCTGTGTGTGTGTGTGTGTGTGTGTCGCTCTCAAAATAAATAAATAAAGATTTTTTTAAATGATTTTTTCCCTTGCCCTCACGGAAAGGAGGGGGGAAAGAGGAAAATGTTACTAGACTCTAACTGTCCCATTGGAATAAATACAAATGTCCCCTGATTGGACCCACACATACCCCCTCAACACTGCAGCACACCCACTTCCTGTCAAGCTAAGCCAAAGGAGTACCATGGGTCTACTTAGGCAACTGTGCACCCCAAAAATGTATTTGCCAGTCCTAACTCTGCTGGCCAGCCAACCAATCTTAGACATTCCTGGAATACCATTTCCTCCCTCTCTGCCGGGGCAGAAAAGAAAACTAACGACAAACACCTGATATCCGCAACATGGCGCTTACCAGACAGCACCGTCAGAAACACCTGAATATCCCATTCGTAGAATGACTGCACATACGGAGCACGGGATGGGAAGCTGATGTCTAAAGCCAAGCGTGGTTCGGCGCACCTGGGTGGCTCAGTCAGTTAAGCATCCAGCTCTTGATTTTGGCTCAGGTCACGATCTCACCGTTCAAGGGTTCAAGCCCCGCATCAGGAACCATGCAGACAGCGCAGAGCCTTCCTGGGATTCTCTCTCTCCCTCTCTCTCTCTCTCTCTCTCTCTCTCTCTCTGCCCCTCCCTCATGGGCTTTTACTCTCTCAAAATAAATAAACTTTTTAAAAAATTTTAAAAATACAGCAAAAAGAGGTTCTATGTATACGGACATGCAAAGAGTTTCAAGAGAAACACCTGACATGCTTCAAGTTTTATTTCATGTTATCAGGAGGGTTCTGTTTATAGAAAGCCCAGATCACAAAAGAGCACAGAGAACAGCCTCTAGAAGGATGAGAAAATCAGGCTGGACTGCTGGGATAGAGGGTAGCCACCAATAACGGCTTTAGGTTTATCTGTAAGTTTTCACTGGGAGGAAGCACTGATGTACTTTTTTACCAAGATGCCCTCTGCTCCCCTTCCTTCTGCCAACAAGGTGTTTCTGCCTAGATCCAATAGCCATGCTTAATTGCAAACAGGGTAGCTTCTGGGGATGACACCACCAAACACTCCTGTGGACCATGTGGGACATACCACACATGTCCATCTTCTTGGGCGATTTCTCTTAGCACTTAGGTCTGGCTTTGTTGTTGTTGTTGTTTTAATTTTTTTAATGTTTTTATTTATTTTTGAGACAGAGAGAGACAGAGCATGAGCAGGGGAGGGGTAGAGAGAGAGGGAGACACAGACTCCAAAGCGGGCTCCAGGCTCCGAGCTGTCGGCACAGAGCCTGACGCGGGGCTCGAACTCACGGACTGTGAAATCGTGACCCGAGCTGAAGTCGGATGCCCAACCGACTGAGCCACTCAGGCACCCCTGTTGTTGTTAAGTTTACTTATTTATTCTGAAAGAAAGAGGGAGAGAGCACAAGTTGGGGAAGAATGGAGAGAGAGAGAGGATCCCAGGCAGGCTTCCCAAGCACGGTCTGGGCTCTCAGCTCTTCTCAGCCCCAAAGCGGGGCCCAAACTCACGAACCGTGAGATCATGACCTGAGCCAAAATCAAGAGTCAGCCGCTCAACCAACTGAGCCACCCAGGCACCCTAGGTCTGGCTTTTTAAAAGCCATCTTAACCTGCAAAGCCCAATGGCTGTTGGTTTTACCGTTTTAACCAACTTTGGTGAGAATCGTCCATTTCAATCATTTTGTTACTCCTCTTACTATTTTGTTGCTCAAAGACCCTCTGGGACCCCTCTGCTCTTTGAAGCTTCCTCTGCTGGTCCTCTGCACAACATCTCCCTCCCTCTCTCTCCCTCTCTTTGAATTAACAGATCTTTTTTTTTTTTTTTTTTTTTTGTAGATCTCCCAGGCACGTAGTATGCTGCTGCGCATAAACCCGTATTAAAAACAACAACAAACATCTACGCCTTTCCCTTTCCTCTAGTTGACCAGGCTCCTCCATAGTAGAGTGACAACATCAATAATTGATAATGATGCTCCACGTAAACTAATAATGCAGACCACGCTAATAAAACACTGCTAGAACCCTGCTAATGACCACACAGTGGTCACAAAATTAATGTTCTGCCTGAGCTCTTCATCCAAAAACATCCCACAGCGCTTTACGGTTTTCAGATATCAAGAAGCCTTTGCCCTCTTCACAACCCATATGCTGGCTGCTCCCAGACTGCACAAGTGGCCAAGATAGGAAGTGTGTGCCTCAAACTGGAAAATTACAAATATGCGAACCGGCTTTTGAAATTCCCCTTTGCACTGGACTGGAGCCAGGACACCAAGTCTTACACTTCCATCCATGCATGAATGATGTTTGGGGATTTTTCTAATCCAAGACCCACAGGACTTTTTCCTGATGCCTTCCGGGGGACAGAGCACTGAGTGAAAGCATATCTTGCTGCTGTTTGACTTCTATATCTTTTTTAATTTATTTAACTGCGCCATAATGGCTCACCCCACGTGCTATTGTATTGCATCCCGTTAAGAAATCGGATGAAAGATTTGAGTCCGTCACTGTTTTCTAAGTAAGGATGTACATTAGAAGCCTGAAACAGAAAGGATCGACAGGTCTGAAATTGCACATTATTCAAGGACAGGTAGAAGCATTAAGTACCCCCCAAATCTGACAGTTCACCCTACATGAGCTTATCAATATGAAAACAGCTGGTCAATTCTAACGGGCTCTGCAAATATAAGACATCATTTTCAAGGCTATCTTAAAAGGTCTAACAAGGACTTTGACCTAAGCATATTGTATAGCACTGAATGGAGTTTTGGCAGGGCACGTGGTATTTTTTTAATTATTACTCATTGTTACTAATACAAATAATTTATGTAACAGCTGTTCACGGGGCAAACACTAATGTTTGAAATGGACTTACCAGGAAGAATTTCCAATTTTCTCAGCCTGTTCCTCTTCCCCTCCCCTTGGGCATCCCCCCCGCCCCCGACCATTTCCACTGCGAAGCCACACGGGATGACTCATGCTAGATCACGTGTCTGTCCCACTTTGTGTGTGTGCAAAGCAGCATGTGTAGACATCACGCTCTTCTTTAAGGGATTTGCACCAAAAAAGACGGTAAGGAAGGAGCAAAGCTGAATGTCAGAGTTGACTTCCAATCAGGATATCCCACCTGGAAGCAAGCCAGCTTCCGCTCCTTTGAATTAAGCAAGAAAGACATGACCTTTCTTACGAGTCACCGTACAAGCCCTTCGGCACGGCCGCCGTGGGCTTCTGCCTTGAACATGACGAACCCATTCGGTAACAAGTGAATTCCTGAAAAAGACCTGCATTTGGCAATAAAGTCTTAATATTCAAGGTGGCAGAATTAAACTGCTTCGTCACTCTCTTTTAAAATTTCACTTTAAAACGCAAATAAAAATTCGCTTTTAAATATTTCTTTAATGATCACTCTCGGGAACGGTGAGAACCTGGACAGGGCCACACGCTACGAATGAGAGAATGTATTGGTAACACTTTTCTAAAAAGCAGCTTGGCCTGATTTGACAATACATGTTAAACACTCGCATGCTATTTAAGATGTTCTTAACCTTTAACATAGAAATCCTGTTTCCAGGAATTTATCCTAAGTAAGGATTTGTAATGCCACAGAGATCAGGCTATATAGAAACAACTTTTATAAAATACTTAATAGAAAGGAAAAATTGAAAAACAGCTTACAGACCCAAGAATAATGGCCAGTGATATTAATTAGAACATATTCATACACTCACATGCTCTGCTCTTCTTAAACAATGGGACCATTTAGGCGTGCCCGGGTGGCTCAGTCGGTTGAGCGACCGACTTTGACTCAGGTCATGATCTTGCAGTTCATGGGTTCAAGCCCCACATTGGGTTCTACGCTTACAGCTCGGAGCCTGGAGCCTGCTTCAGATTCTGTGTCTCCCTCCCTCTCTGCCCCTCCCCCCACTCATGCTCTGTCTCTCTCTCTCTTTCTCGTCTCTCTCTCTCAAAAATAAACAAACAAACAAAAAGAACGGGAATGTTTAAGAAGAATAAAAGCAAAAAACACCCCATTTTTATAAGTTTATGTATTTTGTAAATTTCACGTATCATGTGAGTTTATATAATGTGTGGATTGGATGTGGACAGGAAAGAAAGAAATCAGTGTGTGCACATATACCCACAGACTCACACACAAAATCTATACCCCAAAAGGTTAAAAACAGAGATTATCTCTGAATGCGGGGGTCGTAGGTGCTTTTTATTTTCTTCTTCTTGCTTATCGACATTTGATACATGAAAATCTCAGTTTTGCAATGATTTTTTTAAAATTATGTTAAAAATTCGCAACCCAGGGAAACAGGGAAGTTTTTGTTTGGGTTTGGTTTGACTGTTGATGCCACTGATTTTGTTTCCCTTTGTTTCTGGTTCTTGTTTATTATTTGTTTGTTTCCTTGTGGTTTTACAGGTCAGGCTTTTTTTTTTTTTTTTCTTTTTAAATGTTTATTTATTTTTGGGACAGAGAGAGACAGAGCATGAACGGGGGAGGGGCAGAGAGAGAGGGAGACACAGAATCGGAAACAGGCTCCAGGCCCTGAGCCATCAGCCCAGAGCCCGACGCGGGGCTCGAACTCACGGACTGTGAGATCGTGACCTGAGCTGAAGTCGGCCGCTTAACCGACTGAGCCACCCAGGCGCCCCATGTTTATTTATTTTTGAGACAGAGAGAGACTGAGCATGAACGGGGGAGGGGCAGAGAGAGAGGGAGACACAGGATCCGAAGCAGGTTCCAGGCTCTGAGCTGTCAGCACAGAGCCCGATGCGGGGCTCGAACTCACGATCGTGAGATCATGACCTGAGCTGAAGTCGGATGCTTAACCGACTGAGCCACCCAGGCGCCCCCGGGTCAGGCTTTTAAGATACGTGTAACTTCACAGAGAAAAGGGACTTAACCTGAACAGATTTCCAAATTACCCTGATTTACATATCTTCCCACTGACCTGATAAAGCTGCACTGGGGGAGGGATACGACCTCAGGTTGAAAGGTCAGAATAGCACAGATGAGGTCTACACCCTGGGCAAGGATGAAGGGTTTTGAATGGACCACTGTGAAGGCAAGGAAAGTTTCGGCCTGATGGTGAGCCCCACACGTCCCTCAGTTTCCATAACTGAACTTCCTTACGCCATTGGTATGAGATCATTATTCTGCCATTCCCACAGGGTCCTGGGGGTGATTCTGTGAACACACACACACACACACAACCTTTTCATTTTCCAAAACAGCACAAAATATCACCCCAACAACGAGCACATAGTCTCCAGCTACCATCACTTTATGCTACCAGATACCCATCTTTCTACTCAAAAAATTCATTCCCGCAATGGGAAGGATGAACTGTTCCAACTGGTCGTCTTCTTCCTTTACATCATTTTTTCCTTTTAGGCCATGTCCAAAATAGGAAGGTAAATACATGTTTTAAATCACCGGTGGCAGTGTCTTAAATTATGTCGTTTCTTAAAGGAGGAGGAGGAGGGGGAGGAGGGGGGAAGGAGGGGGAGGAGGGGGGAAGGAGGGGGAGGAGGGGGGAAGGAAACAGAAGAGGAAAGGAAAGGAAAAAAAAAAGACAAGAAAAAGAACAGCAACGGTTATCTTTCTGGTTCCTTTTTCACAAAGTGCCACCTGTGGAAGTAACTTCTTGCCGTGGGACACGCGGCTAACACACGCCTGGCAGTTCTGGGGGGAGCTGAACAGGCACATCTCTGGTTAAATAAGTGCTGTCCGATTTTGATTTATTCGTTTCGCAAGAACGTGCTCCCGTGTCAAAGGCAGAGCTAAAAATCCCCTTTGCACAGAGGTAGGGAGTGTATCACTGCATATTTAAAATTAAAGGCCCAACGTAAGAAGGGAGGCTGTTATTTACAGCTTACCAAGAATGAGTGGAAGAACATTTATTCAAAGTATAACGTACAGGGGCACCTGGGTGGCTCAGTCGGCTGAGCACCTGACTCTTGGTTTCGGCTCAGGTCATGATCTCACTGTCATGAGTTCGAGCCTTGGGTTGGGCTCTACGCTGACAGCATGGAGCCTTTTTGGGAGTCTCTCGCGTGCTCTCTCTCTCTCTGCTCCTTCCCCATTTGCACCCATGTGCTCTCTCTCTCTCTCTCAATATAAATAAATAAACATGCAAAAAAAGTGTAACTTTATATTTTCCCGTATGTTTTCCGTATACATATTTTGTAGACTTCCGTTCCGTGTGCTTAAATAATCACAAGTGATGTAAAATCTACTATATAGGATGTTTCACAGACGTTTCATTTGCAGGTCTATGAAACCAAAAGAAACACCGTGGGGTTCTTGTTCAGAGTGTACCTCTGGCTCAAGGGTAGGCTGACAAATGGAGGAAGACCTTAGGCAAACCAGAGGCACTGGACCCCCAACCCGCCTCCCTGCCAGACCACCACATTCCTCCAGGCTTTGCAGAGACAGACAAACGCACAGAAAGCCAGTATGTTTCTCAAGGCCCATCCTCAATAAGAACGGAGTCCGCTGAGAATTCTCCCCAAACCACAGCAAGTCAAGGTCAGGGGCATGGAAGGGTAAAATAAATTAACTTATATTTAGAACGTAAATGAATATGACTTTTAAATACAACCGTTAAAGTCCACAGATTAAAAACTCAGAAGATGTTTTAAGGGCCTTTTCGACTGAGCCCTAAACTTTTTGAGATGGATGCTGGCAGCCACGTGCCATTGGGCACGGTGCACCTTGATCACACCCCCTTTTGCGTTTGTAAGGCCGGTCCCTGGAAACCTCGAGAGCTTCCGGGGAGGCGGGGGGAGGGAGGGGAATCTGAAACTGGCCCCCAGCACCGAGGGGCAGAGAGGCAGGCCACCCCAGACGGGCAGGTGGCGGGTTTAAGAAGCAAGGGAACTTATGGGGCAACCGGGTGGCTCAGAAGGTTGAGCGTCTGACTTCGGCCCAGGTCAGGATGTCACCGCCCGGGGGTCCGAGACCCCTCGGGCTCTGTGCTGACAGCTCAGAGCCCGGAGCCCGCTTTGGATTCTGTGTCTCCCTCTCTCTCTCTCTGCCCCTCCCCCGCTCACGCTCTGTCTCTCTCTTTCTCAAAAATAAATAAATATTTTTTAAAAAGCAGCAGCAGCAAGGGAACTTACTCCTAAGCCTTGTAAGGCTTGTCCTGGGTGCCGCCAGAATCTTCAGCATTTACACAAAGGCCTTCAAGGGGTCCCCACTCACACAACGCGTTGCTCGCCGGCTGCGTCCTTGAGAATGGCTCCCACGTGGCGCGGGGGCGGCACGTACGTGGTGCATTTCAAGGAGGGGGAGGGGTGAAGAGCCTGCCCCGGGGCCAGCTCCCAGGTCACCCCGAGGTCACGTCCTCTGCAACACACGCCTTTATTGCCTGAAGTTAGGGTGTTGAGACCAGCTTTTGTTCCCCGGGGGGCACACCAGAGTTGTTGTCAAATACTTTTTGAAAATAACTAGGTACAGAAGGAAATGTCCCGTCGCGTCTCCGTAATGGGCTCGGGGGTAAGAGCGCAGTTAGGTTGGTGGCCTTCTTGTTTCCAGTTTTGTGCTGTTCATCCTTCTCATGGAGAATCCTCTGGTTGAAAACTACAAAGAATTTCTGGATTTTCAAGCTGCTTTACCGGAGGACGTTTTGGTTTGTTTTGTTTGTATGTTTGTATTTTTCATTTAAAATGTTCACTCAGTGTGGTTCTCAAATGTATGATAAGTCACACACAACGTGCCTGTAAGTCTGTGGGGGTGGCCTCGTCAATTAAAAACTGTAAGCGTGGGAGGGCGTCTGGGTGGCTCGCTGGGTTAAGCCTCCGACCCTTGGTTTGGGCTCAGGTCATGATCTCACGGTTGATGGGTTCAAGCCAGGTGTTGGGCTCTGTGCTGCCAGTGTGGAGCCTGCTCAGGATTCTCTCTTTCTCCCTCTCAATCTGCCCCTCCCCTGCACAGTCTCTGTCTCTGTCTCTCTCTCTCTCTCAAAATAAATAAATAAACTTTACATGTTTTTTTTTTTTTAAAGGGGGTCTTGCCTCCTATAATGAGAAGAGAGGACTACATTACACCATATTGAGGGAGACCAGGTGGAACGTATTCTGTGAAATTACGTTATTTTTCCTTACAAAGACAAAGACTCAGGAACATCTGGTCCCAGACAACCTCATATCTTTTTACTATAGACGTCACTCATCCCGACAAACACTTGTTCCTGTAGACAGGGATCTCACTGGATGAAGTGGGAGACACACAAATGCATGTGATTGTGCGCTTAAGCTGTGTTGCCCGAGACTCAACCCTGGTGAAGCCTGTTCCGGGTTTGAGACATGTGAACAGCATGTCCTTCCTTTGTGGTTGCAGAACCACCTCTCTCCTCTCCACCCCTTCTGTTAGCCTGTTGAATGCATGGGTTAAAACGGTACGATTCTGTCCTGCTTGGGATTCTCTCTTTCTCCCTCCCTCTCTGCCCCTCCCCTGTGCAGTCTCTGTCTCGCTAAATAAATAAATAAACAAACAAACCCACTGAGTCATTTCAAGAACTGCCAGGTAACTTCAGGTAACGTAGGAGTTACCGAAAGCAGGGGGGAGAATAAGGTGGTCTCCCTACCGGAGCGCAGCAGAAAGTACACGGGGCTTGGAATCAGGACCTGGGTTGAAATCCCAGCTCTCCCACTTAATCCATGATGTTAACCAAGGGATTAACATCGTCAAATCTCAACTTTCTCAACAATAACAATGGGAGAACATAAAACCCAGCTCTCGCAGGACTCACGCGAAGGGAGATGGCGAATCACCAGTACTCATCAAGAAGGAATTACTGAGCCTTGCCATGTGCCACTGATCCTTACAATAATTTTAAAAACTACAGACTTGATCGAATTCTTACCATAGGCCAGGCTCCCAGTTAAGTGGGTGACGTACATTCTCTTACTGGATCTTTGACAGGACTTCTCTCCCCCTCTCCTTGTGTTACAGGTAAAAGTTACACCTGGAGATTACAACACCTGACCCAGGTTAACAGCTGCAGAGTCAGGAATTCGGCCAACAGTATCCGGGTTTTCCTGGTATCCTAAAATCCACTGCATTTTGTAAGTCTTTCTACCGAGCAGAGCCTAATAATTAGTAAGTGATTCATAAGTCCTTACCACTTCTTCTGAAGAGAGTCTGTTTCCCTACTTTAAAAAATTAAATCCTATGGACACTCTACCCTATTGTTATTCTCTCCTGAAATACAGGAAAATCTTAATAGGGGAAGATTAAGATCTGCTGGAAAGTACAGTAAACAAGTGCCAGGCTTTAGCTCTCTGTGTGTGCAAATCGTAAGAAATACTTAGAAAGCTGATGTCTCCTGTATTCAGTTAGGAATATATCCCAGGAAGCTTAGTGCCCCCCCTCCTAGTCTCACTATATTTGTCCTAGAAATGCCAGTGCTTGTAGATGGCTCAAATCCCAGGTACTTCAATTATTTCTTTTTCATTTGCCTTCTTCATGCCAGTGGGGCAGATATAAAATTGTGGCTTCAGCGTTTAAGGGGAATCCGGCGTATTTTGCTGCCCCCATGTGGCCATCTTAAAATTCCCCTCTTGAAGAGCCCCATACCCTGGGTTAAAATTTTCCAAGTAAAATTCCTCCCTTCAGAGGACTAAGTGTGCATTCTTTGTACCATTGTCATCGATGTAAAAAAAAAAAAAAAAAAAATGTATATGAACTAACGCACTGATTTTAGCTAAACTATGACAGATACGGTGACGATGGACTTCTCAACGGCGTTCGAAAGGAATCTCCTGATGGAAACATCCAGTATGTCAAGCAAATTATTTCTTTTTTCCAGAGTTTAGTATGGAGCCAGGTCATTCACCATATTATCAACATAAATAGAACGTTATATTGAAAGGGACGGGAGGAGGAATTACAAAGTTAATCATGTTGTTTATCTGCTTTTTACAAAAATGTTAAACAAGTTTAGTGTTTAAAAAATTTTTATTTATTTTTGAAGGAGAGAGAGACGGAGCACAAGCAGGGGAGGGGTGGAGAAAGGGAGGGAGACACAGAATCGGAAGCAGGCTCCAGGCTCTCAGCTGTCAGCATAGAGCCCAATGCCGGGCTTGAACTCAAGAGCCGTGAGATCATGACCTGAGCCGAAGTCAGTTGCCTAACCGACTGAGCCTCCCAGGCGCCCCAACGATTTTAGTATTTTAAATTGAGAGAGCAGCGATGAGTCGATTTGAGATAGTTTGCTCATCGGTGCTGTGGAACTGGTCCAGAACACAACCATACTGAGAGGTTGTTGGGAAAGGAAAGAGTAGAAAAGTGAAACTTGACAAAATAAGTGAACTGAACAAAATATACCTGGAAATTTTAAGAGAAATTTTTTTTTATTGACTAGCTTAAAATCTGGTTAGTTCATTTGAATATTTACCAGCCTCTTCTCTAAAACTTTAATGCTTACTGATATTCACACCATGCCTGGAATATACCCTAACAAAAATAGGGTGTGTTTTCCCCCAGAAACACCAAACACTTTAAAAAACAAACATTTTAAGACCTACAGTTGTGTGCTATGGAATATCAATGGTCAAACATTGAAAATGATTTTTTGGCTCTTTGGTTCATCTCTTTTATGTCGAAATTTATTCTCCACCACTCCCACTTACATTTTCACTTACACTGAAAGTGAGTAAACTCTTTAATTTGGGGGATAAATTGCCTTTGAATCAGAACGAATATTTTAAGGTATATATTGAATATAAGCCCCATATATAGTGCATAAAGAAAGCTTGTTTCACTTTATGGAAAAGTTAACACACATATTCGGGTGTTGATTAGTTAAAGTCATTTTGTTATCTGGTCTGGATGTGAGGTTAAGCACATTACTAAAATTCATAATAAATATTGTACTCTATGAAAATAGCATTTCTTTTGGTGTTTTTGGTTTTCTTTTGTGGGGGGGGGTGCTTTTACTGCTATGGATCCTCTATGAAAAGGGTACTTACATACATACACAATTTTGCAGTTCATCTTGTGAAGTCCACAGCCCCTCTGAAGCCATCCATGGGTCCCAAATCCCCCCTGATGGCTTGATCTGGCCATATCCAGAGCTGTCCATTCAGCACCAAGGAGGCCCCTGATGTTGGAAAAAACACAAGCCCACCCAGCCTGAGGAAGAGAGTAGATTTCAGTTACTGTTAAGTAGTGTTAGGCATGTACAAAGCTGAGTATCTGGAAGGTGATTCACTGGATGGTATATTTGAATTTCATTCAGCAGTTTTTGGTGTGAAGGCAGTGATACTACCCTAGTCACTGGCCCATGAAAACACTGTGTGTAGATTTTATTATTTAGATATTATTGCTGGTGATATTGCTGGTGTTCCAATACAAACTCAATTTTTTTTTATTTTTTTAATGTTTCCTTATTTTTGAGAGACAGAGAGGCAGAGCATAGGCGGGGGGAGGAACAGAGAGAGAGGGAGACACAGAATGTGAAGCAGGCTCCAGGCTCTAAGCTGTCAGCACAGAGCCCGATGCGGGGCTCGAACCCACGAACCATGAGATCATGACCTGAGCCAAAGTTGGACGCTTAACCGACTGAGCCACCCAGGCACCCCAGACTCCCTTTTTTTAAGACTGTACTACGCCCTCAGGAAATTATTGGAGTCAAGATACCTTACCGAAGATAGTTTTACAATTTGAAACGGATGCCGTTCCCTGAGGACAATACACTGAGATGGCTGTCCCATCTCCTAGAAGCTTGATAATTCCTTCCCTCAAAAGATCTAATTCTTTGGGGGAGTGGGGGGTAGAAGTTTGCTGCTGAATTACTGCCAAAGGTTAGGGTTATCAACAACCAGATTATGAAGAAAAAAAAGGAAAAATAAAAGGCTGACCACTGACTGTTGAAATGCATTGGAAAGAATTGAATCAAAGCTTTTGCGCATTCATTGTTGGCGAATCAGTTATTTCTGAGCCTCCTAGAAGCCATCCCATGAAACATTCTTTCCCATTCAAATTCCTGCTCACACCCAAAGGACGACGCAGGGCTTCCCTGTGTTGACTCCTCTAAGGAAAGTGGAAATTGGGATTACTGGTCCGGGTGTCCTATACGTCTTAAGATATTTCCGTCTGCTTCCAGAGTTTCCATAAGGGCATGCCAGAAAGTGGTTTACAGATTAGCAAGAGGGGGAGAGGAGAGTTCCAGTGACCCTTTTCCCAACCACATCTTCCCACCTCTCTCCTTGCCTGCCACCCCCCCACACACCTAGTCACTGTGTGGTATTCCTTTGGCTCCGACCGAGCTCCCTAACACATGCAAAAGATATTAACTTTACATTTTCCGTAACTTGACCCTGACCACAGAGACATTCATTCACTAAATGTCAAACTATATAGGACATGGAGGACTTTTCCCTCGTTCATCAGGATGGGATTGTGTGGTTAAGGAGGCTGAGCCCCACCCCCACCCAGGTTTTCTAATCTGACGTTTAAACAAGTTGCCATTTCACGGCCATCACTGCAACAGTTTAAAGGAGCTAGAAGGTTATTTTTCGAGTGGCATTTCTGAATGGAGGTAGAATTGGTCTTTGCCATGGCTCTTAAAGAATTCGTTTCTTCTTCTTTCTTGAATTGGGGAATCAAAGCAGTTCGCATGCTCTAACTACAGCCACTGGTTACAAGAAGCGGGCCTGGTTTTTCACATTCCACCCAAATGGCATGGACAGGGTTGCCTGCTAACAAACCCCAAGTTCCAAAGCACAAAGCCACCTTGCAAGGCGATGGTCCCCATCTAAGACATTTCTCATGAGGTTCCTGAAAGCGAAGAACAGATTATCTGAGGTCTCTTTCTCCCAAGCACCTTGTGTGCACCATGCACGTGGTGGGTGTGGAATCACCCAACCCTTCCAGCTGGGAAATAGAAACGTCTGCCATTGTTTCAAGCCCAAGATCGCGGGTTCTGGTTCCTGGCCCCTCATTCCCTTCCTTTGCTTCATTGGATCCACCAATCCATTTCGCCTCAAGGCTCAGTCCCAGCCTGCCAACCGTGAGAGCGTAACGACCACGTGAGCAGCTCCTGTTGCCCCTGGCACACCTCTGCAGATCTTCACACTGGGGAGCTGGGTTGCCACCCTGCCGCCATGACAGCTGAGTTACTAGGTGACCTCTCCCTGCCCATCAGCCCCACCGTCTCCTTCACTGTAATCCCTAAATGAGATGCAGAGCACATAGACGAGTTCAATTCACTTGGGCTGCCTGTTACGGTTCTCCATCTCTGAGAGAGGGACTCAACAGTCTTTCTGTTCCCCTCCCCTCAGCCCCCACCAGGACCCAGCTCTCTATTGTGCCCACACTGTAGAAAACAAAGCACCACCTTAAAGCCCGCCCAGCTGCTCGAGTCCTGATGGTCTTCCCCCAGACCCACTGGGAAAACACCTGCCCTCATTCCACCCTTTGCAGCTGGACTAGCTGGGCCAGGCCTGGGCCTTCCGGAATACCACGTGCAGCTCTTTGCTCTGCCTTCCCTGGACCACACAGGGTACCAAAGGTCCTGGGCTCCGCAACTCCTCAAATTGGCCCACTTACAACATTTATTTCCTTGGCAGATGAGAAAACAGAAAAATTGTTCTCAGGGTCAAGGAAGTTAGAAAATGTTTTCTTGGGTTTTTTTTTTTTTAATGTTGTCTTTAACATTTATTTATTGTTGTGAGAGAGAGAGAGAGAGAGAGAGAGAGACGGAATCCGAAGCAGGCTCCAGGCTCTGAGCTGTCAGCACAGAGTCCGACACGGGGCTGGAACTCACGGACCGTGAGATCACGACCTGAGCCGAAGTCAGATGCTCAAACGATTGAGCCACCCAGGCATTTTCTTTGTCTTAATGCAAATCTAAAAGATATTCAATAGGGCCCAGCCCCTTCTGTAAAGACCTGAAAGGTCTAGCACAAATTTAGGTGAGTTACTGAACTTCTGAATCTCTGTTTGGGGTTCAAAACCTCAGGAGCTTCTCAGGTGAAATCTGAAACTGGCCGGGAAGACAGAGGCTGGCTACTTCAGATGGGCAGGTGGCAGGTTCAAGAAGCAAAAAGACTTACTTCCGAGGCTTAAATCGGTTGCCTCCAGAAGAGCAGATCTCCAAACCTGTTGCCAGAATCCTAGAGGTTTATATGCAGACTTTTTAGGAGGTTCTGACACACATATCATCTTTCTCTCAGGCCGTGTCCTTGAAAATGTCTCCCACTGTGGGCACAGGATCAGTGAGACAGAACGCACATTCCAAGGACAGGAAGGGTTGAAGAGACTCCAATGCCAGGGGCCGGCTCCTGGGTCAACCAGGCATCCTGTCCTCTTGGTGCTCCTCTCACTGCCACTTCTCCAACTGTAAAATGGGAGCACCCAGAATGCACACCTCTTGACATTTCATAAAGATCGAATGACAGGTCACGGCATTACCATTCTCATTTCAGAGGTGTATCCCCTTAAAGCAAAGTGTCAAGCTCTCTTATCAATAATTTTAATACATAAATATCATACAGGACTGCCATATATTGAGCACTTACTGCACACAATCCCCACCTGGCCTGGTACTGTGTCAACCGAAATGCATGCATGTGGGAAGCGAATCATCGTTCACCATGGTTCTGTGAGTTGAGGCCACCATATGCAAAGTGAGGGCTGTATGCCAGGCATCGTGGTAGATTCTTCATTTCTTTTGCTTACAATGTCCGCTCCACCCTTCCATACCATTCGTATCGTTTTTACTTTTTGAGGTAGGAAACTGGGCCTTAGAATGAGCCGAGATTCAAACCCAGATCTGAATAGCCTCAAAGACCACATGCTTTCCACTGACATATGCGTGGTACTTTCTCTAAGAATTAAATAGTATAACAAAGTATATATTTTTTCAGGGTCTCAAACCACACAGATTACTTTCTTAAGTATTTGATAAATTGCAAAGACATTTTTGCTTAAAATTATTTTTATGTTTTCAGTATTTATAGCCCAGCAGTCTATAACATTTTATTATCTGTTGCCTAATCTTCGTAAAAAAAAAAAAAAAAAGAGGAAGGAAGGAAGGAAGGAAGGAAGGAAGAAATCTACAAGTACTGAGCTGCTCTTTTTTGATGTATCTTATTTCAATCTTAATAAACACCCTGAAATTTTCCTTCAATATACATTGGATTTGCCATTTCAAAAGTGGTTATGTCACTGTTTTAACCTCATAAAGCAGGGTTTGCAGAAGTAAAACGTGTTGCTTTGATCACTGTATGAGTAGGTAAGCAAAGCTTTTAATCTGATACACGAACTGAAAAATACGGGCATTTGTTTGTGACATGGAGATTTGGCTCTGATGTATAGTCCTGAGCATTCGGTCAACAACAGCTGACCGGGTCTTATTGTGATGGATTGGGGTGAGTAGTCTAGAACACCTTCATACTTGAAGTTGTCTGCTCATGTTTCCTTTATATACACTTTTGTTGAATCTTATTGGTGGAAAAAGGATTTGAGCAGAGGACCGTATTAAGAAAACTTCATCAACTGATAGTGATGTAGCAGACATTGCGTAAGTGCTCTACTGTGACATTCCACGGAATCCTCAGTGACTCTCTAAAGTAGGTCCTGTTATTATCTCCATTTGAAGAAGGAATCAGTTGAGGGACAGAGAGTGGAAGGCATATGTCCGGGGTCACACAGCCAGTAAGTGGCCGAGCCAGGGCTTTAAACAGCCTGTGTGGCCCTGGGCTGGTGCCATCTTCCTTGTTTCCATACCCACTCAAGCCCCATCTCTGGCTCACTTCCGCTATTTAAAAATATTTCCTCACCCACTTTCTTAGCATTCTCAAATCATAGTTCAACGCGCGTTATCCCGTCAAAAGGATGCCATGAATCATAGGTATTCTTGCACACAAACAATTTTCAGATAAGCTAAAGTAAAAGTCACTGGCTCCTTAATTTCTCAAGAAATTGCTTACATAAATGAACAGAATTCGTGTTCTTTGCTCTTGGCAGGCATTACCACTTGCCCTAGGTTTGTGGCTTGAAGCACACCCAATCTATTCTTCCTTATGAGCTATAGTTTAGGGAATTGGAGGCTTTGGCATATCAGCATTTATGTTTATCTCCAGCCGTGACTCATTTGGTTCCAGTGAACGAGTCCCAAAAGCCAACCAGCTCACGGAGTGCACAGCCCATCCAAAGATCACTATCTGACTAGTGAGACCAATTTAGCCACTTTATGGTGGAAGCTGTGAATTGTTCAGAAGTCTTCTAAAGCACACAATGTCACTGGCTTGACTTTCCTGGCTGACAAATTGGAGAAGCCAAGAGACATGGCATGCTCTCGATAAACAGTTCTGCAGCTGTTGAAAAGGTCAAGTGGTTTAGCAAGTTCTTGTCTAAGAACAGCTCTTTGCCTCTCGGTCCATGGGGTCACTCCGGATCAGGGGAAAGCTGATTGCTCTTAGCTGAGTTGAGCATTCTTAGGCAAGTAGCATTAAGCTCTGAGTCTGCCTCTTGCCCTTTCTCGAGGGACAGAGAGCCACCATTTGCCAAGGAAGTTTCTGACTGGACCAGCAGACCAGCAGTGCAAGGAAACCAAAGATGAGGTGCATCATGGCCCAGATAAGACCAGGAACTTGGGGAATTTGGAAACAGTGGAAGCACTAGGTCGTTCTCTAAGCTTTACAGTTGCTACCCACTAAAGCTCCTTCTCTAGAAAGGCTACACAATGTTTGGCATCCCCAAAGCAGCATTCCATTTACAATCTATAAAACACTTCTATCTCTAACTGATGTAAAGGTGTTCAAGCATGAGGGTCATTTTTTCCCTTCATGAGACTAGTTTTCAGAAATTCTGCATTGGACCCATCATCAGAATACCTATACATTTACATATACCTGAACACATATAATCCTCCATCCACTGTAGACTTTCCATTTCTAAAGCTGATGATCACTTCCGGAGGCATCTTGTTTGTCTGGAGTCCATGTTTCAACATGGCGTCCATGTCGAAAGAATTACAACATTTGCGGCCTGACCACGGAAACTCCAAAATCAGATGAGATGGATAGACGGCTATCTCTCCAACTGTAATGTGAAGGTGAGTCCCCTGGAGCAGGGCTGTCCTCCAGGCTCTTCTCCGCATTGCTAGCTAGCTCCTGGGCGGTGGCACCGATGCCATAGCATTGAGGAGCAGGGACATAGAAGGCGAACTCGAGGGTAGAGCAGAGCTTCTCCAAACCAGAGCTAATGCCTATTGAGTGATGGATGCTGAATGGCAGCTCTAGCTTCATTCAGACTTACTTACATGGTCATAAATGCTTAGGGTGCCCACTAGACTAACCAGAAATTCTGCTAGTGTCCATTATAGCCATTGCATAATCATTGCACCAAGACTACAAGGGGAAAAGAAAGCAATCTTTTGCTTCTTAAAGGCAGACACCAGGGCACCTGGGTGGCCCAGTCGGTTGAGCGTCCAACTCTTGATTTCAGCTCAGCTCATGATCCCAGGGTCATGGGATTGAGCCCGATGTTGGGCTCTGTGCTGAGTGTGGAGCCTGCTTAAGATTCTGTCTTTCCCTCTCTCCCCGGCCCTCTCCTCTGATCACATGCTGTCTCTCTAAAATAAAAAAATAATTTTAAAAACAGATTTTTAAAAAGTATGCTCTGCACTTTTCCTCCAAGTGCTTCCTCCTGATAATTTTCTTTCCTCTGTGGCTATTCCTGAAAGACACTCCTTATGCTCCAATTTACTTAAGAAATATATCACCAAAGCGCCATTGTGTGGACTGGTCCCCACACTGAAAATTCCTAATTTGGGTCATTGCCAGAGAAGTCTGATCTCTTATGACTGAAGCTGGGGAAGAGTGGGTGCCACGGTAACAAAATGAGACAGCCGTGTTGAGACAAGTAAGTGAAACCATTGCTGATGTTCAACCCTGGTGGAAATGTTTAAGGCCCTTTAGCTTTTTAAAACTTCTCCAAGACAATAAGACTCATGCATAAATATGTAAGAATAAGAACATGTATCAAAGCAATCAAAAAGTAAATAATCATAATTTCCACCTATGGGGACGCAGCTAAATATATATGTGTGTGTATACATACACACACACATATATATATATGTATGTATGTATATACACACATGTTCACATACATATATATGTATATATACAATACATACATATATATGTATTGGAATATTAGGCAGCCATCAAAAATGGTGATACCATCTACATTAATCGACATAAAATGCCTGTGGTATAATCTGGAAAGCAAGACAGATGATAATAGCATAATCCCATTAAGATGGTGTGTGTGTGTGTGTGTGTGTGTGTGTGTGTGTGTGTGAGAGAGAGAGAGAGAGAGAGAGAGAGAGAGAGAGAGAGAGAGTATAGGACAATATACTTTAAAGAACTTATTAACAATAAGAGCACTTGGGTGGCCCAGTTGGTTAGGTTAAGTGCCTGGCTCTTGATTTAGGCTCAGGTCATGATCTCACGAATCTTGGGGTCGAACTCCAAGTCAGGCTCTATGCTGATGGTGTGGAGCCTGCTTGGGATTCTCTCTCTCTCCCTCTTTCTCTGCCCCTCCCCTCTCGTGCGTGTGCTCTCTCTCTCTCTCTCTCAAAATAAATAAATAAACTTAAAAAAAATAAGGAAGATATGAACTATTCACTCGGAATTGGGGATAATGTTTATTTTCCTGCATGTATTCTCTAAGTTTTCTCCTAATGCATTATTTTTAAAATAAAAATCAAAGCCATTTCCATCTGAGGAGAAAACAGCTACTCAGCAAGTATTCATGAGCCCTGACGTCTGGGGTGGCAGGGACATACTAACAGTTTCATGGGTCATCAAGTATCAATGTTCTTTTTTTTTTTTAATTTTTTTTTAACGTTTATTTATTTTTGAGACAGAGAGAGACACAGCATGAACGGGGGAGGGGCAGAGAGAGGGAAACACAGAATCGGAAGCAGGCTCTGAGCCATCAGCCCAGAGCCCGACGCGGGGCTCGAACTCATGGACCGCGAGATCGTGACCTGAGCCGAAGTCGGACGCTTAACCGACTGAGCCACCCAGGCGCCCCAAGTATCAATGTTCTTGACACTTGTCTTATTTTCATTCCGACTATGGCTTCAGACTTTCAGGCAGGGATGGCTACTTCAGCCTCTACGGGACAACGTCATTGACCAAAGTGCTTGCCTTGACAAAACTGTGGATAATAAATGAATGGAAAACTAATTCCATCATGAACGTTAGTACATTTCTTGTACTGCCTCTGGACCTCCAATTTAGGAAACAAGGAATGAGATCCATTTTTAAAGGTCACGAGTATATTCTAACTATATGGGACTGGCCAAGCATGTAGCTAGTCTTCAAAATGCCCCACCATGAAACACAGTCCCAGTATTCTGCCTGGGGCTTTTGGATGACTAATTTGAGGGAAATCTAATTCGGATGACTAATTTGAGGGGCTGTGAAGAGCCCACGGTAGACACATAGACAGGCTGCCTGAAGGAGAGATGCCTGATCAAGCCCAGTCCAGCCACCCCTGCCCGGCACCAGACAAGTGCGTGAGGACACCCCCAGTGGCTCTTGGTTCAGCTGCCCAACTACAAATGCATGAGAGATGACAAGCAAGAACCACCCAGCTGAGCCCAGCCAACCCACAGGCCTGGGAGAAGTAGTAATAAGCTGTTATCTTCATCTACTAAGTTTCAGGGTTTGTTATGTCACAGTAGATCGTCAAATGACCAAGGCAAAACCAAAGAAGCTTTTGTTACTAACCCAATCATTTTCTCCACTTTCCAGTTTAATTCACAGTTTCCTACAAAATCTTGAGTAAACAGGAACTCAGTTGGATGGGGGCAACTTGGTGTTGGTCAACATGAGAAGCATGCAAAAAAAAAGAAGGCATTATACCCATCGAAAGGAACAAAACTTTAAGATCTGATATTTCAATGTATGAAAATAAGGAATGACTACAGAGGACTGTATAAAATACTTTCATACATGATGCCTGAGAATACGGTGTTTGATGCCTTCCTCCTCCACGCACCCCCACCCCATATTAAGATAAAATTCCCAATGCCAAGGAGGCCCTATCATTGAAGAAAGATGAACGATTCAATCTTAATACAGTAGACAGGCAGGACTTCCAGATCAGTATAATAGAGTCTCAGCATTGGAAAATACTTAAGCAACATACGCAGAAGTAGGGTGAGTCCTCCACTTCAGACTCTCAACTCTGAGATGATATCTGTCCAAGGTGAAATACTAGGGGATTTAAAAGGAGTCTACTGACTCAGCAACACAACGTGTTTGGGCAATAAGCAAGACAGCAGTACACCTCTGGGTGTAACTGGTGATCCACTCAAAATGGTAACATTAAGATCTAGCCATTCTTGTCTAAATTGGATTAATGTGGATGCTCATGAAATAGTTTTAGGCACTCAGTTTATAGGAGAAACCAGAGAACTCTGCAGACCCAACCATATATACTCGAAATGACATTTTCTTTCTATCCCAGGACGTCCGCATCACAGCATGCCTGATGATGTAAAGCAAATTTCCTAGTATTATGCACGCTACAAGTAGGACTAGGAAAAATTCAAATGATTAGTTGGCCTAAGACTTCAGGGTCAGAAATCTGTAGAGACATAAAGTCAGGGCCTTGCTTCTTTTCATTTAAGCCATTTGGACCCATCCTTCCCACAGCCATCAAATTTTAATAATGTAATATTTGGCCTTCACTTCTAACCTAGGAATACTGACTATAAGAAGATTGAGTCTGAAGTCCGTTACCATGGAAATGACTTTCTAATGAAGCTTCAGGACTACAACACTGTTGTCTTGGTATGCTTTGCTGCGTTATGTTTTGGAAGTAGGGTGGTAGGAATGGGAGAAGAAAAACAGAATGAATCATTCAAGCCAGTTTTTTTCTTTTTTCCACCTGCAGGGCTTCTATACGTAAAAGTAGCATATCCCTGGAACAAAGAATTTCCATGCACAACTCAATTAATATACAGACTCGCTGCACTTTTTAAAATGTCTTTTATTGGTTGTACATTTTCTTATGAGATCAACACACCATTTCTTTCAAGGACACCTTGCTCCTGAATACGTATGCTATTTGTCCTAGCTATGAAAGTCATAGCAAGCACTTTGACAAAAAAGAGGTGGATGGGTGTCTGTTGCCATTATTACTGTCTTCTCTCTCTTCAAATTGTTGTTTGAGTCAGTTCATAGATTGACACAACATTGAACACAACACACACAGTGTGAAGTTTTACATACACACGCACAAACATCCGGAGACCAGTTAGAGTCTACGGCTTGTTCCTTCCTCCTCAGCAGCAGTATGAAACTGAAGAATATCCTGAGATAGGAAATCAAAGTGTAAGCTCCTCACCAACAGAGGAGTCCAAGTTTGACTTAATGTCCCAATTTCATTTTCCTTTTGAGGTCACCATACGAACCATGTAACAACCACTTAGTTCAACATCTCAGCCATTTCCTTGGTCAAAAACAGATTCAATGAACTATTCTGTATCACACCAGAACTTTACTCTTCCTTTACTGTGCTCTTGGATCAGGGAAGAGATGGGAAATAATAGTTATTCTTTTTATAAGATACCATGATTGGAAATTTCACCATAGAATGACCTATAAAAGGCAAAATTACCTCCACCTTTGGCAATTATTAGAATTCCTTGTAGAGTGACTGACAGAGGCCAGTCATCCAGGCTGTTACGTATGAACCACAAATGGTATTTGCATGAAAAGATGGATTTCCCAAGAATAAGGATCCTAGAACAGGTGGCTTCTCCAAATGTTAAAACAAACACGCTGTCTTTAAAGCCACCTTCAGTATGTTTCTGGTAACTCTGTCCAATCTTAACCTACATCAATACCAATGCTTTCATCTACCCCAAGTCCTGCACAGTAGCTATTTCCTTGGCTTCAGGAATTCTGAGATAACATCACCATTTACGATAAGCAGTAGTTCAAAAGAAAACAACAACAATAATGCACACGATCTGGAGAACAGGAAAACAAGGCTAAAGTAAAAATGCATGGTGGCCACCAAAGCCAATAGGGCAAAGTCAACAAAAGGCATGCTTCCCCATAAAACAGGTATTTTTAAATACAATCCTAGAGCCTGACTGAAATTATCAATTGATATTCATAATTTTTCTTTCCTGGACAACGGTGAGAAATGCTTTCACCTTGAGAGAGCAGCCCTGTACATTTCCTTATAGGAAAACAGATGAAGTACACCCTCCCCGACTCCTTTCCCTCTGCAGCTCACAAGCAAAACGTTCCCAAGGCCAGAGCATCAATTTCCCAATCACCTCAAAGGCATGGAAACATTCTACCACATCCTTCAGAGGCCTTTACTTTATGAACTTCTAATGAATTCCATACTCTCCAGTCCAGTCTGCCTCATTCATAAAGAGAAGATATTGCCATCCATAAAGAGGAGATGATTTCCACCAGGGAAAGCTAGCAGCATGTTCTATAGAGCAGGAAAGATGAGGGAGTCAGTCAATGACAGAATCCACAAAATGGTAGTCATTCTGCTATTTCACACTTTCCAGAGACACAGTGTTGGAGATGGGGTTTTGAATGATAGGGGTGCACAACCTCTCCAATCTCCTTGCATCATATTTCAGGTATTAGGAAGAGTTTGCAGGGCCTAACGAACATATGGAATTACTTCCTTCTTAGCATCAAGGGATTGTAGAGACCAGACATGTTTCCACTTGCCCAACAGCTGTCTTTACAATCAACACGGCTTACAAACAAATGTGGGGTACAACACAGGAAAACAATCCATCACATATACAAATAAAAAAGGTCTATCATAAAATTCACACCATGTAAGGGAAAAAAGTGTGTGTGTGTGTGTGTGTGTGTGTGTGTGTGTGTGTGTCCTTACAAAGACCAGATTAATAACTGGAAGCAGCATTTTCAGCAATGAAACTGATGCACAAAGGAATCTGGGGAAACCCACCTAGTTTACTAAAATTCTTATAAAGTTCAATTCCATACAGAAGTTACATCCTGCACTCCATCAGGCTTTTCACAAAATATATAGAAAAATGTTCGTGTGTTTAAACAAAGACTTTGAACTACATCCTTAACACCTTTTTCAGCTTTAAGTGACTTAATGTGATGATTCTGTACAGCAGAAAATATGTTGCAATGGCGGACGTTAATTACGTCATGAAGGCATTTTCTTTTTCCTTTAAAAATACCTGTTATTTTACTAAAACATCATTTTGGCCCCTATAGAAAATCACTCCACTCAAAAAATAAATTTGAAACTAAAGAATAAACCAAACACGGGGAAAATATGACAGATAAATTGTCTGAATTTTCTTAATTGAACCTCCTCCGGTGGCTTTTTACGCAGAGATTGGCCAAGGGCTCCACAAATTGTTGCCAAATGTAGCTTTATGACACATACAGAGTTCTAAAATGGGTGCTGGAACCCCCCAGCTGTTCAATTTGGTTTAGCGGCTAAAGCACCGTTAGCAGAATTCACCACAGACTCTGTGTGTGTGGAAGCCACCTGATATGTTTCAATGGATGCCTAAGGATCCCCTTGTGTTCAGTTCAGGACAGATAACACCACCTGTTTTCAGCTTCCAAAGGCTGTACCAGTTTCCCCTGACCGATCTTCACCTGGAACACCCAGCGAGGGTAACCGTTGGCTTGACTCTCAGATGGGACGCTGCTCTGTGCCAAAATCATACAAAGAACTTTAATTTTTTCTAAATGTCAATAACCAAAATGACAACTCCTGTTCCTGAAAACATAGAAATGTAGATATTCCACTACCCATCAAGAGCCCCCTCTTGCCCCTCCTTGCCACTGAGATCAGATTATTTGCAACCACTTCTGAAAAATAAGCAATTCAAGAGTCTATATGCATGGCCATCCCATATCAATGTTTGCATTTTCTTTCAAATGATTCATGCTCAGAAATTTAAAGAAATGGCCCTCTCTTTTTGCCCTTCTACCTCCAAGCCCTGTTGGCATACGGAATACAGCAGAAGCCAGGGCTGCACAGACAGCATTGGCTACAAAATTTCCCGGGTTCTGTGGCTGCTTCTGGTCTCCAAGTAGTGACTTCATCCATAGTCCCCAAGCCTTTAATAGCCACAGAGACTTAAGGGGAATGATAGTTAAGTGAAGGGGGAATGATACCAGTAGCCAAATATTCTCATTGGAGGTTGATGGGGCTTTCAGATGGCCATCACACTCTTCTCTCTTCCCCTTCCCTTCCTGACCAGAGACCCCCACGGGCACCACTCTACAGAGTCTGGAAACCACTTGGTGCCCTCGACACCTCCCTCCACGAGTACTGAACACAAGCAAGGAAGACAATTTGAGATCGGCAGAAAATAAAACTACTTTCCCACACAAGTCCCTTCTTCTGAAAACTCAAACTAGCTTTGAGCGTTATGTTTTAAAACTATAAATTCTCCTCTTCTGATGAAGACCTGTGGTGTCTTTCTAAGAATATTCACCATCCTCTGTCTCATGGAAAAAGTATGTTCATCAGATAGCCTTTGGTGTCCACCCTCCTTAAAACCATCAGCCACCAGAACTAAAGATGAAGGGGCTCAGCTCTGTGTTTGCATTTCTTTACTCAGAGTCTAGCTCATGGGTGGGTTGCATGCTCTCAAAATAATACCACTAATCATTTATCTTTTTTTCTGGGTGTCATCAGGTTAAATGAGCGACTCTGTAGCGTCAAGAACACTAGGGAAACAAGAGAACATTTTCTGAGGTCCAAGCCAATGCCACGCTCTGAATCTTCTTCTAGTTCAGTATTTTTAAGGAACAAAAATTAATGTTTGCCTTTTTGACAGGTCTTTCCCATAGGAGATCGCGTCCATAGGAATACTGAAAATAGGTTAAGCGATATACCTGTCTGCCATTTTCTTTTTCCAGCGTGCTCCTCCTCGGGGACCCTGGTTAAGCACTGCTCTCTGCGTCTCTCCCCGCCCCCAAACATAATTTCACATCACTGTTCAGCCTTAAAGCCCAAAGTCTGATGACAGTCTCCTAAGGCAGGGACCTGACTTGCTTTGTTGAACTAGCTTGCAGACTCCAATACGAATGAACGTTAGTAGTGACCAAATGATGCTACCTGCTCATTTCTGGCCACAACAGAATATTCCTTAAGAGGAACAGATACCCAACCCAGCAATCCTTTTTTACAGGATGAATGGAAGTTTCGCTGTAAGGTCTTACGTTCAGAAGGAGGGTTTTGCTACAAGTCCTCTCAGACATCGCTTACATTCATTTTCAAGATTCGGGAACAACAGAATCCAGGTAGGCAAACCAAACCAAAACTGTTGGTTCTGAGTTCTGCCATATGAAAATGGTTGGATCAGTTCCTTTCCACAGAAGCATTCAGTCAGCCCAGGTCCTGTGTGCGTGGGCAGTGGAAAAACAAGCAAATGCAATCAAGGAAACCAGGAAAGACAAGGCGGCCCAGTCGAAGCCACAAACTCTGGGGACTATTTAGGAAGTTCTGTTTCCTACATTAAGCCACAAGTGCGTGCCTCAACTTTCCTGGGCTTTCCCTGAAATCAGTCTCCAGGTCCTAAGAGCATTAACCTCATTCCTCGAAAGAGACCCTGAGTCCCAGAAAGACGTGGACCCTGGGAAACCCTGTATGTGTCAGGAGGAACAGCCCCCAGAGGAATCTTTCCATGCTGACAACTCTTGAGACAGAAACACAATGCACATCTCCAAAAATCTCACTCTAAACTCCCAAGAATAGAGGGCTCAGAGTCCTAGTTCAAATGACAATACAAATGATGTCAAGATGCTGACAGTCCCTGGGAACTGGATTGGATATTTTTTAATTCTATTAACACATGTTTGTGTTAGAGGTGATATTTTTTTCTTAAAAAAAAAAAAATCCCTACCACAAAGTCCTTGACTTTCCTTTGTGTTTCTACTTAGGGCCCAGTCCCCTTCACGTCAGATAGGAAAAGAGCTTTTGGAGAAATTTTGCTTGAAAAGGGAGTTTGAGGCAGGAGCTAAAAAGATAAACTTAGGTGCTGATTCCAAATGACTCCATTAGAAAACTTGAGGTGGGGAAATTATATTTGCATAGCTGTCAACAGTGACTCTCTAAACCCCAGCAAAACGACACAGCTTCTTTGCAGATACCAGGAACAGGTGGTGAGTGATATGTCTAGTGGCAAGGTGCTTTCCCCAGAAGGATGGTTTCATTTTGAAGGCTCTGGAATTCAGGTTTGGTTTCCCAGGGCGAAGAGAAAACTTTCTGTCAGGTAAATTGCCAGATCAAATACTTAAATATGCTCTTTAAGAGTTTCCAAGCAGCCTTCTAAGTATAATTTATGTTTGCCTGATGATGCAGCAGGAAGAAAACTGTTTCTGAATAACCAAGCAACTGCAGCTTTAGGTCAGCTGTGTTGGACTATTCTGGAAGAGGAAAGTGGAGTTGGGCACCTTAGGTGACAGACAGTTCATTGTGTAGCGTTCCTACAGCAAAGAAGGGACAAGGGTTGACCAAAGACAAAGGAAAGGACAGTTGTGCTGGTCCCATGGGGAAGGCAAAGCTTTCACTAGAGACTAGGGGGCCCAGGAACTCAACAAGGGACCCAAGATAATCACATCAGAAAGGAGGCATTTTGCATAAGCCCCTTAGAATAGAAATTCAGTGAGGATTAAAGAAAGGAGTAAGATAAAGCAGCCTTGTCTTTCCAAGTCCAAGGACAGTACCCAAGGGGTGGGCCCAAGTCTCCTGTCACAGTGAGAGCCTAGAGCTCTGTGTCTACCTGAGAACATGAATTTTGACCCCATACTTATCTTTCTTCCTTTCTCAAATGATGGCCAAATAGAACAGGGGGATAACCTGGAATATTTTAAGACGTCTATCTGCCTTCTACTTCTGACGTAACTATGGCCTCCCAAATTTTCAAATCTTAATGCAGTTCAGGAAAAAAGGAAAACCCGAGGATTAGTGTCTGGCTGCATGATCCTCCCTGCACAAGCATCACGTCCCAGAGAGAAATAAAATGCAAAGCTAAGAGACAAGAATGCCGTTGATGTCTGAGAGAAGAATGCTTTTTATTGCCAAGTTGAAATACGTTATGCCGGCTATTGTATGGAAATGGAAAAAGCAGGTGCCCAATTTCATCTGAGGAAAACTGTCCCATGGCCTCCAGGGCAAGGAATACTTACCTAAGAAAATTAAGAGGCAATTTCCATGGGACTGAACAGTCTCCACTCTTCCCAAATTCGTTTCTATGTCCATCTTCCTGATCTGCCTCAACAGCTGAGCTGAACACTAACTAAATGGAAAAGCTCTATACACATATTCAATCAATCGGAGTTTTGCATTCGATGCTCTAGGACTGGTATTGGCAAACCATAACCTGTGGGCCAAATCCAGCCCATTGCCTGGTTCTGTAAATAAAGTTTAGTTGGGACACAGAACCACGCTCATTCATTTGTGTATTATTTATGGATGCTTCCATACTGCAACCCCAGACCTGTGTAGTTGTAACAGACTAATGCAACCCAAAGCAAAAATATTTACTATCTGGCCCTTTACAGAAAAACTTTGCCAGTCTTGGTCCAGAACGTCACAGTCCACATTCTGCAGAGCAGAGGTTATTGATCCTGCGGGGTCTATAAACTGCACTCCACTCCCCTCCCCTCAACAAAACATGTTTGCAAAACTACGTGTTCCATGTACCATGTGCGTTTTCCTAGGGAAAAGGTCCTAGCTTTCAACAGATTCCTAAAGAAATCCAGAGTACCCCAATTAAAGCCAAAGAAAACCAAAGAGCATCTTTAGCTGCCAGCATATTAACAGTGCTAAAACACACACACATGCGTGCACACACACACACACACCCCTAGACAAGAGGAACACAGACCTTCTACAATAAAATCTCTCTTTTTTTCTATTCTAATAGGGTTGGTTTGATAGCTTCCACCTCCCAGATTTTACTCTGGCATTTTTCCACCTGAATATGTAAATTTTCAGGGGTCCAATTAACAACTGCATCTTCTATTTGCTAATTCAATAAAAAATGGAAGGTTGCTTTTAAGCCAGCAAATCTCCCTCTAAGTCATAGAGAGGCATTAAGAAGACAAAATCCCCAGTACGATAGAGATTTAATTCATTTTACTTGATCTGACCAACTCCAATGAATTTTATGAATATATGAATCTTCCCTTCAAGGCCACAGGCAGTCACATCACCAAAACAAGCATTTGGGGGGGGGGGGTGGGAATCAGGAACTGGGCATCCATTGCACTTTTAAGCCAAAGATTAAGCATTTTGTTAGACGACTTTGGGAGAAACAGAGTAGTTTCTCTGAGCAGAGCTAATGAAGCCTCTTGGTCAAGAAAAGCATTTTTAATGTTAAAAACTATGAAAACATTAGCCCTTCTCTGTCACTTTTGTGACTACCTTCCAAAGACACTAAATCAAATGCACTTGGAGAAGCCAGGGGTCGTGTTAGTCTCAGGGCTGGCTTCCTCAAATGCTGAGGCTAATGAGTATTTCATGTCCTAGACTTGGACGTCTGACATTTCAGGACTAACAAAGAGCACAGGAGGGTAGGACCACAATTAAAAAGCTAATCAACCAAAGGTAACCATAAACAATAATAATGCTGATGCACAATGAGTGGAGTAATATAGAGGGTCGAGTGACCTGTGTGTACGTACAGAAGACCTTCCAACTTATATCAACTTAAATATGGTTTACACATCTCTCTCTTTATTTTAAAATTAGTTTAGAACTTATAACACGGTTCACACTCACACACACACACACACACACACACATACACACACACTCTAGAATTTAGACTCGTAAGTCTAGCAAGCCATTCTACTTGAGCACATAAGATATCTAATCACCATGTTGTACATCATTTCTATGGAGACAACGTATTCCAAGTTCCAAGTCAGTATTCCAGGAACACGCCCTCTCTGATGTGGCGTGTGAAATATGCCAATTCCCAGGCCCCGCCCTGGACCAATGAAATCCCAAACTTGGCACAGGCAGTGTTCACCAGCTCCCAGTTGATTCCAGTGTGCATCAGGTTGAGAACCATTGACAAACTCCTTCTCTGTCTCAGTACGATTGTTTTGCAAGTTTGGGCCCTGGGTTCACAAACTGGAGAGGCGAATGCATGAGAACACACTCGGTTAAGAATATTTCTAAGTAGAAACCGCACTGAACAACAGGTATGAGTTGTCTGACTCCGACCAGAACGAGGTTTTGCCTTACGTACTCCGCCAAAAGCTGTGACGGAGGGACCTCTGAGTTTTCTACTACTTGCTTTTTTCATTAAACAGATGAAGAAAAGAAGGAATACAGTTGTGATGTTTTTTTCTCTTGGTCTCAACAAGGAAAACCGCCCAACTTAGTCAGGTAGGTGAGAAAGAGAATGGCCATAATCACTGGGATAATACACTTTTCCCGGCTGGAAGAAGATGAGGAACAGAGGTAGCTTTAAAGAAGATGAAACTACATTTGATCAAACAGGTATCTCTTGGAACTAGGGATACAAAGAAGTGTACGGGAGGGCCATACTCACTCTGGGCAACTGCTCTGAGCCAGACAAAAGACAAGAACAAGGGGAAAATGCAGACACAGAAAAACTAACGACTGCATTTCAAAATCTAAAAGGGAAAGAAGAGAAGATTTTCAGGAGGAATAATCTCCATATCTGTGAACTTGAGGCAAAGAAAGAAAGAGAGGGAGTTCTCTTCTTCCTTTCTCATCAAAATTCTCCATCGTTGTCCTTCAAGAATAGCCTCGTGTAAACCCAACGTCCAAAAGCCATGTTTGCTGGTTATTATCGGTTTACAGCTTCCCTGCATCAATTCACTCACTTTTCATCAAGGAACCTAGAGAACCTAGGGCCATATTTAGTCTTAAGAAAGAGCTTTCACTGCTTTGTCCACCTGCCGGGAACCCATAATGGCACTAGCCTCCTACGGAGGCTCCTACCCCGTGCTGCTGTGTGCTACTGAAGTGAAACGTGGCCTCAACCACTGGCATTCGGGCCGTCTATTCCTAGGAACTAATTCCACCTTCCCCATTATCTCCTATCCTGTCAAAGAACTTTTATTTTCTTGTATTGCAGCCCTCCCATCAATAGTAAGGCTTCTTTATTGAACAAGGGGGAAGAAGAAAAGAAAGCAAAAAGCGCATCTTAACACAAAGGCAAACCTTGGGGCTTATGCATTGTAAGGAGGGACAGAGGCAGAAGAAGGCACCAATTCTCAGTGTGGTTTGACATGACATCTCCTCTCAGAACTGACATATATCCTCCCCGCTAAGTAGAGATGTCCACAGAAGCCACTTGGCGGAGCTTGGGACTTATCAAATATACACAGGCACACATGTAGAAGGGTAGATAGGTGATAAAAAACTGCATCAGGAATCACATTCCATTAATACCACAAAGGCCAAGAGAACCCAACTCGTGACTCTGAGATGCGACAAAAGTGATTTTATGTTTCCCAAAGTTGGGGAAAGGGTATGACTGGGATACCTCACCACTTCACCTGAAATATGTGGTTACTACCCAGGAGTTGAGCAGAAATCTAAGGACGTGGCAAGCAGCCACAACAGCTGAACAGGTGTTTTACAAAGAAGAGCTCCTCACTGTTATTGTTATAATACTCTTAAAGATGCATATTAAATAGTTTCCTCTGGACCACAGACACGACTGAACTTAAAAATAAAAGCCCTATAAATATTGCCAACCCAACCTTGCCTCTTGTATCTCCCTCTTTGCATAAAATGGAATCTTTTCAACCAAGCACTTAAACATAAATATTAAAATAATAAGTGGGACAGACTACAGATCTACTTACAATTTCATCACTACGGTAGCACCTTTTGACCAGGGCCAATGCATTCGTTTTATGAAGAACAAGAGAAGTCTGAGAAGCTTAAGGACTCATATGACACATCATTAAATATTTAATCACCTTTTTAAGTCCTAAGCCTTTGCCATATTTCATCCATCTAGACAGTTCATTCTATACTATAGATTCCAAGGCCCCCTTTGGAGGGGAAAAAAAGGAAAAGAAAAGAACAGAAAATGGGGGGAAACAACCTTCTGAGAGGCAGGATTAAATTATCTCAAGGATGAGTTTCTATTGGTGCTTTAGTGAACCTGCTTCACCCTGTAAACCCACCAATCCACAGGAGGGCCAATCAATTGAGTCCACGGTATTTAGTCTCCAAGAATCAATTTTACAAAAGATGCCACGTCTGTTGCTTTGGATTCGTGTAGGGTGAAAAATGGATGTTGCTGCAAGAGAAAAGAGGAACACATGGTATTAATATTCAGCACTGACAATACATGAGATTAGCAACTTAACAGATGTGTTTGGTAAACAGATTAAAGTACCCCTATTAGGATTAAACTGGACTCTTCCAACCTCTTCCCAAGTCAAGTATACGCCTAGTGATGAGGGCATTCTAAAGATAACTTTTATGAAAAGCCTCCCATTTTGATATGTTTCTGCTACAGAGTATTTATCAAGTATATGCCTAGTGATGAGGACATTTTAAAGATAACTTTTATTGTAAGCCTCCCATTTTGATATGTTTCTGCTACAGAGTATTTATTACTTGGAAAATAGATGTAATTAGGCTATATAAACCCCACCTATGGTAAAATACAAGGATTGGCAAAGACAGCCCGGACTCTGATTTACAAATAACCCTGTCCCCTACAAAGTAATTTTAGACTGACACAGTGGTAAAATAATGAGAAATTTCATAGATTTATGCACACTGATTTCTCAAGAATCGGATAGCAGAAGGAGAAACCAATTTTTGTAGCATAGTAAATGGGCAAAGCATTGCTTTCCCTTGACCCTGGAGAGCTGGTTTGAACTGAAACAGTTAAAAAAGCCACTCTCTAAGCCACATCGACAGCCACGAGTTGTACTTATGTCTCTCTTAATGAAGAGTTGATCCATCTGGAAAATAATGCAAACTGCCAAACTCTAGGTATGTGCAGAGAAATTCAACTTGGAGATTAAAGATTGAAAAGCAAAAAGAAAAAAAAAATCTCTATTCATGCAGCTCAGATTAAGCAAACTTCACAAAAATGCCATAGCAGGGGCGCCTGGGTGGCTCAGTCGGTTAAGCGTCCGACTTTGGCTCAGGTCATGATCTCACGGTCCGTGGGTTCGAGCCCCGCGTCGGGCTCTGTGCTGACAGCTCAGAGCCTGGAGCCTGTTTCGGATTCTGTGTCTCCCTCTTTCTCTGACCCTCCTCTGTTCATGCTCTCTCTCTCTCTCTCTGTCTCAAAAAATAAATAAATGTTAAAAAAAAATTAAGAAAAAAAAGCCATAGTGAGCACAGGCATAGTGGGTCCAAGAGGCCACACAGTGGAACAATTCTGAAGAGAATGAAGCCATTTTCTCTGCACCAGCATGACCCTCCCCCAAAGGCACAATTTTGTTACAGTAAGTTCCCAGGTGTCACACTGGAACCTCACACCTCTAACATAAAGGAGATACATCAACTCATGAACCATAGTTCTAACAGTGGGAAACAGAATCCAACAAACAATCCAAAAAGGATGATTCCTTTGGGTAGAACCTAGTGCCAGTGTCATCTTCCACCTGTCAGGTACACCCTCCCCTCCATCATGGCCACCTCTCTCATTGTCTGGTGGTATTATTTTCAGTGCCTAGTTGAGCCGCTAAATAGGAGTGTTTCTGCACGCAGACATGTAGATGACTCGCTTCGTTTCTCCCTGACTTTGGGGATGTTAGCTTATCACCTTCATGTTGCCCCAGCGGTAGGTCTTCTCACTGTATGTGTTTTAAACCTGACGGCACAGGGCTAGATGAGCCAGCTCTGTGGGGAACTGAATGCCCACCCATTGAAGGTTTAGGAAGCCATGCAAATGGGAAGAGAACAAAGGAATGAAACCCAAAAGAAGGTAGGTGGTCGCTGGTCAGTATCGTGACTCAAAACATGGAAAAGAGGCTTTCTGCTTTTGTGCATCTAGAAGATACAGGTTGGGTGTTGGCTCAGAGCCTTACCCCCACCATATTAACCAAAGTTCTAGATGCCGGGTCCTGCGTCCTGAGCTCCTTACCCAAATAAATAGCACAGTTACTTCCGATTACTAACCACTTAGGCAGCACACATACCAAGGGCTTTACCATCATGCTTATTAGCTTTCCCACATCCTCTGACATTTCGAGATCTCTTAGTGTACTTAAAAGTTTTTACTATCAAAACAGGACATGTCAAACCTCAGATTGTGTCCATGACTACTGCCGATGCCTGCCAGCCCTATCTTGCCTCTGGTTCTGCTCTAGCGGTTAGCTCAGTGAGGGTAGCCTTAGTCTGTGAATGAATCGAATGACCTAAACCGATGTCTTTAAGAAAAAGAGTCCTCAGGCATCTTTTAGCATTCCCGGGCTGGGAAAATGCTGTGAGAGTCAGAGGACAGGGGGAGGGGAGGACAGGCCGGCATGTCAAAATGGAAAGTGTGACTTGCCTTCTTGTGTGGGTTTTGAGGCTGTAAAAGGTTGGGAGAGAAGCCAGTCCCTTCTATAAGCAATAGACTAGGAATAGCAAGGCCAGCAACTCGGAGATGAGCAAATGAGGCATCATGGATTCCTCTCCCCAGGCTGCGTTTTTCTAAAAAGGAGCCAGCTACAGCAAGGGAGGACATTGCCAATGGTTGTGCCTGGAGAAAACATGGAGATCCGAGAACACACTGCCGGGAGCACTGGGGCGAGCCGCAGTCACCAATGGTCACCATATCTTCTACACAACACCTCGTCCCTCATGACTATCATTTCCTATGGGTTCAGTCATCCTTGCTCAGCACTTTGATTCAATCTAGAACTTCCCAGGATATTCAAAGAACATAATCACCTCCCTGGGCAATCATCTGCATCACCTGATTATCATTTCTGGTGGTTATCATCTGGGATTGGGGGTCAACAATCAATGTTCCAGGGGCCAAATCTAGCCCACTGCCTATTCGTGAAGTAAAGGTGTATGGGAACACAGCCACACCATCTGTTTACATATTGGATAGAGCTGCTCTCACACTAAAACAACGGAGTTGAATAGCAGCCCACAAAGCCGGAAACATTTCCTATCTAACCCTTCACAGAGCAAGCTGGCTGGTCCCCACTCTAGAGGAACAAACCCTACTGAGTCATGTCCCTCAGTGGGAGTTTGAGAGAACAAGGAGATGATGGTGAAGCATGTACCCCCTCCATCCCAGTTAGGGGAAAAACATGTGAGATTTCTATAAGGGGTACATGTCTGGGTTGGCGCCTTAATTATACTGTCCTTCACCTGGAAAAAGGATTTTTTCCCCTTTCTTCACCAACTCCTACAATGTAAACGATAGTCTCTCAGCATGTGTTTTCCCAATGCTAAAGTCAAAGAGTTTGGACTCAGATTTTCCACTTAAAAACCTCAATTCCACAGGAAAGCAGGGAGCAGTTATAGCCTTAAAAGGCAAATCCATTTCCAGTCACAAAGGCAAATGCCATAAAAAGAACTGGGGGGTGGGGGGGGGGAGCACATGACCTTATAACATTAATACGTAGACCATAAAAGACCACAGCATTAGAACATAATGGAAAGGTGGAATTCAACATCACTCGCTCATGTATACGAAGCTAGAACTCAGCATTTTTTTTTCCCAAATGTGTTTCACTGAAACCTCTGATAAGAGGCCCCTCGGAAGGGAAAAAAATGTTCTGCATTTTAAACAGGCAGAAATATATAGCAAGTGCTCTTCTCCTTCTGAAAATAGGGACAAACAAGACAACTTTAAAATAGGAGTACAGGCTTCATGAGACACCCCAGAAATCACCCCATGTCCATTGCACTTTATGTGAAATTAATTTTAAAATGCTCTGGAGGTTGCATAAGTATATCCAAAAAGGGTAGCCAGGACTGAAAAGGCCCCCGACTGGCTATTAAAAATATAGCCAGAGAGGAAATGTCCAGCCCAAACAGGTGGTAGGCTAAGTTTTCTCAAGCAATTACTCATCCTCTTTCCTCCCTCCACTGTGGGTCACAGTTGAATACAGCCAACAGAATGCTAAGTCCCAGGGGATGCCTTTTTATAGGGGACAATTGCTGCCCCAAGGAGACCACCTTTTCTATTCTGGAACTCTCCCCAGGGTTCTTTTATGGTCCCTCAATCGGAGAATGGTTCAGACTGAAATCAAATTTTAACCAACAGAGCTGAACATCCATGTGATTGGCTGTGACCATCACCTATTGTGTGGATTGGCTTTCTGTAAGTCTTTCTGGCTTGACATCTCCAAGCTATACTTTTTCTTTCCTTTTTTCCAACTTTACTGGAATAGAATTGGCTTATAGCATCGTGTGAGTTTAAGTATACAATGTGGCGGTTTGGTACATATTTATATATTATGAAATAATCACCACGATAATACCATCCATCACCTCACACAGTTAGCATTCTTTTTTTGTGTGATGAGAACCTTTAAGATCTAGTCTCCTAGCAACTTTCAAGTATGCAACACAATATTAACTATGCTATTAACTATTAACGGTGCTATGCACATTCCATCCATGTTGCCACAAACAGCAGAATTTTTTTTAAGGCTGAATAATATTCCATTGCATGTGTATGTGTGTGTAACAAGTGTTCTTTTCTTTTTTTAATGTTTATTTGAGAGAGAGAGAGAGAGAGAGATTGAGAGAGAGCGAGCATGCAGGCGCATACACAAGTGGGTGAGGGGCAGAGACAGGAAGACACAGAATCTGAAGCAGGTGCCAGGCTCCGAGCTGTCAGCACAGAGCCCGTGGCGGGCTGGAACCCACGAACCATGAGATCATGACCTGAGCTGAAGTCGGATGCCCAACCGACTGAGCCACCTAGGCGCCCCTCGTGTGTCCTTTATCCATTCATGCACTGATGGGCATACATTGTTTCTATGCCTTTTGCTACTGTAAATAATGCTGCAGTGAACATGCGGATCCAGATGCTTCCTCAAGATAGTGATTCCGTTGCCTGAGACATTACACCCAGAAGCGAGATGTCTCGATCATACGATATTTCTATTTTTCTTTTTTTGAGGAACGCCCACACTGCTCTCTATACTGGCTGTATTAATCTGCATTCCCAGCAGCAGTATACCAGGGTTCTCTTTTCTCTACCACCTCACCAACACTTGTTGTTTCTTATCTTTTTGGTAACAGTCATTCTAACAGGTGTAGTTTGGATTGGCATTTCCCCGGTGACCAGTGATGACGAGCATCTCTTCGTGTACTTGTTGGCAAAAACCTCGTGGGACTACTTCAAACCAAAACCTTCTGCGCAGCAAAAGAAACAGCCAATGGAAGGAAATGGCAACCCACACAATGGGAGAAAATATTTGCAAACCACATACCTGATAAGTGGATAATATTCAAAATATATCTTAAAAACTCATACCACTCAATCGCAAAAAAAAAAAAAAAAAAAAAATCTGATTTTTTTTTTTTTAAATGGGCAAAGGACCTGAGAAGACATTTTTCCAAAGAAGATATACAAATGGCAGGGGGGCCTGGGTGGCTCAGTCGGCGAAGCGTCCGACTTCGGCTCAGGTCACGATCTTACGGTTTGTGAGTCCGAGCCCCGCGTCGGGCTCTGTGCTGACAGCTCAGCGCCTGGAGCCTCCTCCAGATTCTGTGTCTCCCTCTCTCTCTGCACCCTCACCCCCCCGCTTGCACTCTGTGTGTGTCTCCCTCTCAGAAATAAAATAAAAATTAAAAAGAAAAAGAAATGATGTCAATGTTTGCTCTTATTTCTACCAAACAAAACTTCCTTCCCCCGCTAAAATTAAAACCTTGAAACTTGAAATAAATTTAGGGAATGGTTAATGCAAATTAGCAAATAGTCAGAATTTAATCATTCCCCCCCCAAATGTGTTTGAACACACAATTAGATAAACGTTCCCAAGTTTAGGTGCTCACCATCTATGCTAAAGAACCATGTGTAATTAGCTCAAACTTGGGAGTTACCACAATTTCAGAGAATCTATTTTTAGACAAAAATTCTGAGATCCTATTCTCACCCCTTCTTTTCATAGTTTGTGCAAATGGTAAGCTGTGAATGCAGAGGTAGGACAATGGAAACTAAGAAGGCTTGGTGAAAACCAGAAGGAGAAAACAGTCTATCCCCCCTAAACACTCACCGAAAAGAATTCATCCCAAATATGTTATCAAAACCAGATGAGTTGTTCAGCACTTTTTCCCCCTCATTACAGAAATCCTTTAAATCACGCTTCCCTTCATTTACAAGTGGTGGCTCTTGGTATCATAAGAACTTGAAAATATAAATTGTTATAGGCATCTAGTGTATATGATAACCAGTTTACCAACGTGGAAAAAATTACAAAGCAAGGCGACCCGCCCCAGGTCATGCTAAAGAGGGGTTTAGGAAGCCCAAAGGACTCGACTCTTGTTTTCTCGAATTCACTTCCATGTCAATGAACCAGCTCCTCCAACAAGGTTGTTTGATTATAATTTGGGTCTTAGTCACTCCACCTTTGCTAGCTGTGGGTCAGGACAGGTTTACGCTGGGAACCATACGTACCATAAGTTCTGGATACGTTGGCCGTTCTTTGGAATTCTTCTTCAAGCTTAAAGAAAAAAATGAATCACATTAAAACCTAGGAACCATCTGTATTTTCAGTAGCCTAGGACGTCAGAACCTGCAGAAGACTAAACGTAGCCAGCTTTAAAATGTATTGAACCCATAAATCTCCTGTCTGGACTTGCCCCTTTTGTTACACCTTTAAAATTAGGTTTTAAGTCACTCTCGGTGTACCTTAACAGGAAGAAGAGGTGTGCGTGCGTGTGTGTGTGTGTGTGTGTGTGTGTGTGTGTGTGTGTGCTGCATCCTTTGGTACTTTCAAAAAGTATCCTTTTGATACTTTACCAACAACGTACAAACTAGCTCTCCTGATCTACAGCCATTATATTCCAAATTACAAATCTACTTTCCTTCAAAAGAGCTTTCACTCACCCCTCCCCCCGGGAAAGAAATCGGCAGGTGTTTCTTACATTACATCTGTTATCTCTTCACTCTCTTCAATGCCTGGTTCTCCTGGCTTCCGGTTCCCTTGAATGTATCATTTGCTTTTATATATTCCTAACCGAACCCACCTAAGATAGAAGCAATACCTCCATGAAATGTCTAAAGTAAGGCTACTTGTCTACAACCTCCTAGCTAATGAAAGAGAAAACACCCTCAGTCAGTGCCTAAGCAGTTTTTCTTCTTAGAAATTCTCTGTGGCCGTGCACGATTGTCCAGTGGCTCCCATTCTGTATATACAACTGCACATATACACAAATGTCTTAATAACATGTGATACCGGAGGCAACAGTAACAACAACAGTAACTTCTTACTGCAGTGAGACCAACCCTTCCCCTCTATCCTCAACCCACCCCTGTATCCACCCATGGCCTTAAAATAGAAAAAAAGAAAATAAGCAGTTTATTTTGGAGTTGGAATCCCAGGTTACAGAATGAAGAAAAGGAGGATTCTGGAGACTGTGGTTTGCAAGGCAACCTACAGACTCCTCTGCCCACGGGGGCACAAAATCATACATGAATGGAAAGGAAACTTAGCCTGGCATCGAAGTAACCAAAATGTGACTGATCAGTAGGTAGCTGGAATTTGTGCTAATGGATCATTTTGAGCAGATGGGAGCTTATATGTGTGACATGAGCTCTGCTCCTCCCCCAGGGGTGTCGGGGGGGAGGCGGGGGGGGTGTCGGGGGGGAGGCGGGGGGGTTGTCGGGGGGGGGAGGCAGGGGTGGAGGGACAGAGCCATAAGAGAGCGAAGTCACTGAGACGCTTTGAGAAACTGTGGTGTAAAACAAAACGAAATGGGAAAAAAAGAGAGAGAGAGAGGGAGAAAGCTTTTGAACCAAAACAACTTAAAACAGCCTACCAGTTTATTCCAGCAATGCTGTGAGTAGAAGCCAGGGAACCTGAGACAGGGTACAGTAGATGTGAGCAGAGAAGTTTCAACCTGGGACTGAGGGCAGATCTAGGACCTAGTGACCTCAGTGACCAGACAACCTATGGGAGAAAGTTTCGTCTCAACTGAGGATAAAAATAAGAGTGGATTAGAAAGAGGAATTATCAACTGTCAAAATCAGGTCGATATGAGAAGGTGTGCCTGAGTGAAATGAATGAGACCTTGGACCCTTGGACTCACTTATGACTTTGTATCTATATCCTTCTGGATCTCTATAGATATGTATGTATCCTTCTGTATCTCTATAGATACTTACGTATCTATATCCTGAGGTTCTATAGTGCTTTACTGCCGGTTCTCAAATGCAGGTGATTTTGACCTCTAGGGGATACTTGGCAACCTCTAGAGGCGTTTTATGGTTGATACAACTGGCATCTAATAGGTAGATACTAGATGTGGCCCAGGATATTGTTAAACATCCTATAATGCACAGCACGGTTGCCCACAACAAAGACTGATCCAGTCCAAAAAGTCATTAGGGCTGAGGTTGCAAACCCTTGGGCTACGTGTCCTAGGATATTCCTCCTCACTGCTGCCTTCCCTCTCCTGCTCAGAAATGAAATTCACTTACAAGCAGCCCCAGCTGTCTCGTCTGTCCTTTGCACACATTCTCAACACTACCACGTCTCTATCCCCGAACCCCAGAAGCAGAAGTTGTCTTTCTAAGTTCAAGAGCTCATTCACCTAGATGGAAACACAGGAGGAGGAGTGTGATCCCAGGAGCGTGGCTGATTTGCACACAGACCATAGTGAAAAAACAAAAGGGCTAATGCACAGAAGCCTTGGGTTTTCGGCTACCATTCAAAGCCAATCAAAAACCAGACAGTCTTCCCCCAAATCTGAACAATCTAACTTCCGAAAAGCAACAATGAAAAGCACAGACACAGCATTAAATCCACGCTCACTAGTCACCAGCTTGATTTCAGGTGTCTCTACTTAGACAGGAATATTAGTCAGCCATCAGGCCAGGACTCTGCATGGACTCTGTTAACATCCTCCTTGAGGACCATCAGCCACCTTCACATCACCAGCTTCCACCGGTCAGCAAGTGAACCAAGGGAATGACAGGAAAGGAAGCTTCTTGCTCAAATGTTAGAACAATGGCCACTTCTACCAACCAGAGATCTTTGTGATGTTGCTGATTTTTGAAGTTCTATTTAGCAGAAAATGAAATAAGACTATCTTCTCATCAGGTAGAGAGATGTAAATGCTTCCTTTTTTTTTAAGGAGAAATATTTTTTTTTTTTTTTGGGAGAGAGAGAGGGGCGAATGCACGGAAGCCATCGGTTGCGGGGGAAGGGGGGGGTGGACAGAGGGATCCAAAGCAGGCTCTGCACTGACAGCAGCGAGCCCAATGGGGGGCTTGAACTCATGAACCTAGAGATCGTGACCTGAGCCAAAGTGGGATGCTCAGCCAACTGAGCCACCCAGGCGTCCCCAAGGAGAGATCATTTTAAGTAAGCATGGTTTATCTTTTTTACTTCTGGAACAGGTTAAGAAAAGTTCTCTAGATTTTTTTTTTCTTTCTTTTAGTCTGTATAAAGAAAATGTGGGGAATGTACCCCAAGCTGATGCATCATAAATGTTTAGGATTCCTAAAGCTTCAGGGATTGCTGGCCAATAGGCTATTTCTTGACCTCTGATCAGAAGGCTCACAATTTCCTGCAATAGCACTACTGTGGAGCATTCATGGAAAATACTTACGTAGCAATCCAGGGCTGTTTACTGAATTAATGTAACTGATGAAACACATTCTCTCCATCTTTTAAACTGAGAGCACTTCAAAACATGGGCTAAGAATAGGAAAATACTCAGGATCAGGTTGGGGGGAGGGAGCAAATTGTCCACGTTTGATAGGAAGTGCTTGAAATCCAGTATAGAATAAGCTCCACCAATTTCTTTTTGGATTGGAGTCAGACTTTTGAATTTTCAAGTGGCTGGTCATGTTCAAGCGTGCAATTAGCTAACTGCTCTAATTCGTCTTCCAAAGGCCACAACACACGCTCCTGACCGTAGCTGACACTAAAAAACACCTCCATGCTGTTTTGAGAACTGCTAGCTTGAAGTCTGTGCTGACCAGAGGATTTCTGCCTATTTGAATGCCCTCTGACGGTTTCCAAGAAGGCCTGTGTGGTACGCCCACAGAATAAAAAACACGCTGCGCCTTTCAAGCCCATACATTTGTCAGAAGCGAAATAGGGGCGCCTGGGTGGCGCAGTCGGTTAAGCGTCCAACTTCAGCCAGGTCACGATCTCGCGGTCCGTGAGTTCGAGCCCCGCGTCAGGCTCTGGGCTGATGGCTCAGAGCCCGGAGCCCGTTTCCGATTCTGTGTCTCCCTCTCTCTGCCCCTCCCCCGTTCATGCTCTGTCTCTCTCTGTCCCAAAAATAAATAAACGTTGAAAAAAAAAAAAAAAAAGAAGCAAAATAAATGTCCGGTGCCTCTATTTACTCTTCTTCCCGAACAAGTCGGGAACTATATTTGATCGTCTCTGTTTGATGCCAGTCCCTCTGAGTCAGACAGTTTCAATGTCTGGGTGGGTCTCCTCCAACATGCCATCAGGCTGGTCAGCCGTGCACTGAGCCCCTTAAATAGGCCTGAAGGAGAGGCAAAAAGAAGGTCGAGCTGTTTTGGCACCCAGTAGTTGGTTTCCAGAGACTTCCTTCAGTCACCAAACCTGTGCATCGATAGGAAGTGGCTATAGAGAAAAGCGTAAGCCTGCTACGGCTCCATTTTTCCTTTCGGGGATATTCATTTGTTAAGCCTCCGTGGGACTAGGATGTAAAGCTTTTCTATCAGACTTCTGTGTTATGAATCCCCAAGCAAGGCCTTTATGGTCAGCATCACCTACTCCGGGAAAGCTTTAAAAACCCTATGACAAGAGAGCCATGTGTAGGGAAAAACAGAGGAGGAAATGTCATTCAGTAGTCCTATTTCAGAAGAAGGACAGAAGGGAACAGCGTGTGAGACACCACTGGTGTTTCTTTTAAGTCCATAAAGAACAAATGCTTTAAATTTCTCTCCTCTCCTATCCTTCTGCCCCCACCCTCCCACTCCCCGGAGTGCCTGAGGCTACTGCACAAGAAACACGTCGGCTGGGGCTCTGGGCTCTAAATGTAACTTTGGGTGGGACAGTGACAGCCTGGTGGCACTTTCAGCTACACACCACAGACCAGGATCACTGTCAACTCACAAGCCGTGATCAGAGGAGAGGGGCCGCCAACATGATCCCCTGGAAGAAGGCTGTGCCGTGCAGAGCAGCACTGGGATGTCATCAAGTGCTCAGTTAGGAGTAATCCCAGGGAAGATCACAAATACTCTGACAGGGGCGCCTGGGTGGCGCAGTCGGTTAAGCGTCCGACTTCAGCCAGGTCACGATCTCGCGGTCCGTGAGTTCGAGCCCCGCGTCGGGCTCTGGGCTGATGGCTCAGAGCCTGGAGCCTGTTTCCGATTCTGTGTCTCCCTCTCTCTCTGCCCCTCCCCCGTTCATGCTCTGTCTCTCTCTGTCCCAAAAATAAATAAACGTTGAAAAAAAAAATTAAAAAAAAAAAAAAAAAACAAATACTCTGACAGACGACCTAAACCAGGAACGATGCAACCTTGCAACCTTTCTCTTCCAGGGTGGCATTTAGCCCAAAGACAGAGGTAGGAGATAAAATCCCAGGTGTACCTATCTCGAAATTCGTGATCAATTTTTTACTTCCCAAATCTTACGCCCCTTTCCCCACTCACCACAAAAATTGGGGCTTTCTGAGAAGTCGTGAAGGATCATTGCCTGACTATGCCATTAAAATACAAAAACACACATGGAGGTCTCTCCAAAAAGGGTCCTTTCATGAAAAGGTATCTCAACACACAGCTGTGTAGATAGGGAAGTAGAGAAACTTCTATAAAAGGGACTTACACTCAGGCTGTATCCTTTTCTTCATCAAGAAATAGAAAGGGGGTGCTCATAAATCACCTCTACATTCTTTCTACTCAGCCCCCGATCAAATTTAAAACTGTCAGGGAGAAAACAAGTGAAATACCTAGTTTGCTGCTGGGGGCAGGTGTGTATCTGTAAGCTAATGCGTAGAAAAGGAAATGGCTTCCAGCAAGATCTAAGCCATTCATAAAAGCTTTTTGAAAAAAAAATCAGCACCGTCTCTTGAAGCATTAGACAACTTTTCCAACTTGGTTGATCTCAAAATAATGTTCACACTGAAGGGGTACCAAAGAAAATATACTGGTAGTTTATGGAAGGCAAAAACCTATTGACCTGGATTCTGAAACAGAAGGGTCTATACTCTTAAAGAAAATCCAAGTGAGGATCATTGAGAATGCTCATAAAATTCAGAATTAATTCTCTTCTTCTTTCCAATTCTCCTACCAACAAAACCACTCGCTATTTTACACAACTGATATTCTTAAATATCAGGTTCTATAGGGACAACAACACTGAAGGTTTGAGGAACTTCTTCTTTGAAGACTTCAAAGTTCAAGTGATTCAAGTTTTGTTTCTATTGCATATATACATATACATATGTAGTGTATTATGCATTACGTATATATGTATATAAATAGTATATATATATATATATGCATATTATATATACATATACATATTAGTAACCCTCTTAAGCAAGCCAGACTGGCTGACATGAATATGAGTAAAAGGACACAGAATTAACAGCATTAACAGAGCTAATGGTTCCAGGAAAGCTAGAAAATGTCTATGGCTCAAAGTTTTTAAATTAATGAACTATGGTAGCTGGGACTAAAATTGACAGAAAATGAGAGAGGAACAGAGGCCTCAGAGGTCAGCCGGAAGATACTGGCAGTGATTTTAGGAGTATAGGGTAGGCACAGGGTGGTCACCCTACAAAGCACAATAATAAAGTATCTGGATTGTCCCCGTACGTGTGTGCACCTGTTAAAATTAGAAAGCATTATTTCAAGGTTCTCATTTTTTACATGTCCATTAAAAAAAAAAGCTTTACTGCTTTGAATCTTCAGGGGGAAATTCTACATCAGAGGAAAAAAATACTCTAGTGAAAGAAAAAACAATTGAATCATTTTTTTAAAATAAATTATAGAAGAAAAACAGTTCCTGAAAAGGAAGCAGTTGATAATCAGGTCCACAGACCATAGGTCAAAATTAGGGGCCCTCGCCCCAGCTGTATAGTGGAAAGATTTAAACATTTGAACATTTGAAAACTATTGAGATCCGGGACCCTCCCCCGACCAATGAAGTCAGAACGTCGGCGCGTATGCCTAAGCGACAGTACATTGGAAAGTTCTCTCGCGTCTTATAAATGAACAGCCAGCATTAACAACTACTGCATTAAACTGGTGATTCTCAAAAGGCAGCTCAGCTTTCTTAAACTTTTCACATCAGCCTTGTTCTTACCAAGTTTTCCAAAGCACCCAGAATCCTGGGGAAAGGGGGACAGGCAGCCGAAAGGTTATAGGGAGGATAGTTTGAGAAGCCTTCCCTAGATAAGCTGCTTTCCCTTTACCGCTCCTCTTGGGAACTACTGGTCTGAACTATCCAATGCGACTCACCCCCTTTTCCTAGGTGATCTTTCAACGTTTGGGGATAAGGAAAAAAAAAAAACAAACAGCAACAACAACGACAACAAAAACAAATGTTTGAATCCAGAAGGCAGGACCATGGGCCCATCTCAACCTGGCCAGTATGCCACCATATCCAGCACATTTGCTCAAGGAAAGCTCAGAGGAGGATACACCTCAGTAGCCCAGGGAAAGTACCAGTAAGAGGCATCTAACAACACCCCGTGCCGACTGCTCCAGCCCCTCTCTAGCCATTCAGCCAAACCTCAAACAAAAATGAGCAACGGTGGGCCAGCCTCATACGTCATCGGGGCCAAAGACCAGGGGTGACACGGGGACCGGGGCTAACCAGAAGTCCAAGAGGCCTTAGTTTCACAAACAACAGACGGTTGCTTTGTCTCATCGTGTTTCCCAATAAAAGCTGCATTCAGAACGCTTCTTCCAACGAGCGTGGAGGCCAAGGAATGATAACATTGAGGAGCTGTGCCGTGAAACAGCCTCCAGAGGCCCAGCTCCTTCTTCCGAGGGAGCGGCCAGGGTCACTCCTCTCCCAGGGTCACAGCTGGGCTTGTCACTGTCTGCTTCTGCAGATAGGATGCCCATATCAACGAGCTCCATTTTGTGCTTTCCTTCTGTTCTTTTTCTCCTCTTCCAGGAGCACTTGCAATGGTCCTTAGGATGAGGTTATACCAGGCAGTCTGGTCACCAGGCAGAGAGGAGAAAACCATGCCCTCTCCCACTTTCCTCAATCCCACTGACAATTTCCAGGAAAATAAAATTTACATTGTTAGCACGACTCCTTCCATCTTCCCTCTCCAACTTGGATTGGATTCCCTCCTCAGACCCCCCAGTACTGTCCATTGTACCCTCACAGGCAAGGATATCCCCCGTTAACAAGTACCGTGTTGAAGGCAGCCTAGAAGACACGAGAACTACTCTACAAGACGTAAAGGTAACTAAGTCACACTCTCCAACTCTCTACTGCCTGCTCATCCAAAGTAATTCTTTGCATCTAATCTACTCCCCAGCTCTAATCCTCCAGTGGTCTGACCACTGTTCTCTTAAACACTCTAATCAACCTCAAATAGCTTATAGCTCTCATAAAGGAGTTTCTCACTTTTGTGACATGAAGCATGCTATGTTTTCTGCTTGGAATACCTTTCCCTTCCCTACTTCCCTCACCCCTTGGAAAATCCCTCACGTCGTCTTCAGCTCAGGATCTATCTCCTCCCGAAACTCCATCCTAATGCCTTTCCTCTGAGTTCCCCGAATACCCTATGCAGATCTCCACCCCTGGACGTGCCATATTGAACCACAAGTACTGACTGATGAGACTCCACTACTTGGCTCTGACTTCAAAGAGGGCGGGGACTGGGACAAAGGCATCTTTGTTTCTCCAGCATCAAGGGCACACTCCATAAATGCTTTGGGAATGAAATGCATGCAGAATGGATTAAAACCAATGGAGGAAGTCCATGAGAAGTCCTCTTTGTCCTTAACACCGGCGTTTGGCAGATGGGGCTCTCTTACCACTGTGAGGTAAAGTCAACAAACTCTTCGGTGAACTTGTCTCCCGGGAGCTGTGGTGAGGGCTCCTCTACCACCTGCTTGAGCTGTTGGAAGGGAGTTCCCCAAGAGTCATAGGGAAACCGAAGGATCGCCAACTCAATCTAGAGGGGAGAGAAAGACAAGGGGACAACAGCTTACACAGAGCTACTTTAGGGAATCCGCGGTGTCCTGATCCAGAAGAGTCAGCGGGAACTCCAAAGGTGAAGTTCAAGTAAAATTGGGGGAGAACTAAACTAACAACATGTTCTCCATTTGTCCCCAATTGCTAGCACTAGGGATTGTCAAACGTGATGTTACTAGAGGCAGCCAATGAAGCCTATTTATCACTGGGTCCTCCGCAAAAGCCACTGTGACACTTGATAAAATTGCAAGCCAGCCGTATTAAACTTTGGGATGTAAAGCAACCAGGTTTTCCAATGTTTGGTCTGAAATGGAATTCTCTCCCTGAGACCTTGGCGGAGTGTACATCTGCTGCCATCTGCAGGCCCCTTGCTGGAACGGAGAAGAAACAAAACAAAACAAAACAAAATCCTAGGACCAAATGACGGATCTTTTTTTGGATTTGAGTAAGGCCACTTTGCCATGACAGGACTATCACGTGTCTTCTGGGCAGGGATGTGAAATAACTCACAGGATTTAATCAGCTGCTGTGCCTGGAAAGGAGCCAGGCCCACAGTGGATAATTCCAGACCTTGGTGATACACTGAAAATTTATGACCACCAATGTCACAAACAAAGCACTAATTGTATAACTTTAGGACTGCGCCCAAGGAGATTATCCTGTGTGTTACTATGCCCTTTGGCTATATATGACCCCGCTGGCCAAGACTTCTATCATAATCCTATTCTGGAAAGCACAGCCTATGTCCTGGGTGACTCAGCTCTGTCAGGCTCCACATACATTAGCACTCATTGAGAAGCTTGAGCCTCGATTAAAATAATTTAATTTTCAATATATTTTTTAATGTTTATTTATTGATTTTGGGGAGAGAGAGAGAGTGCAAGGAGGGGAGGGGCAGAAAGCGAGAAAGAGAGAGAAGCCAAAGCCGGCTCCGCACTGTCAGCACAGAGCCCGACGCAGGGCTCGAACTCACGAACCGCGAGATCGTGACCTGAGCCAAAACCAAGACTCGGGTGCTTAACCGACTGAGCGTCCCAGGTGCCCCAACTAATTTAATTTTAACGTTTATTTATTTTTGAGACAGAGAGAGACAGAGCACGAATAGGGGAGGGTCAGAGAGAGAGAGGGAGACACAGAATCCAAAGCAGGCTCCAGGCTCCAAGCTGTCAGCACACAGCCCGACACGGGGCTCGAACTCACGGACTGCGAGATCATGACCTGAGCCGAAGTGGACGCTTAGCCGACTGAGCCCCCCAGGCGCCCCTAATTTTAAACTAGAAGGAAAACTACGAGCAGTTGTAGTCAGGATTCATTGTACAGATGAGGATAATAAGACCGCTCATGTGACTCTATCAGTTACTCAAGGGCATACGACCAGTTAGAGGTGGAATAAAGACTGGGTTTGCTCAATCCCAGGGCGGTTATTTCTACGACACCACACTGCAGACAACCATCACTTAGAACCTCCTGCTATCTCAGGCCGAAAGCAGAGGTTTCTGGACTCACACTTAGGGCATTTGCCTTCCGGTCTCAGAACCCACCCCATTTCAGCTTCATGCCCAGAACCTCACAGACCAGTGCGATCATTACCATTGTGATGCCCAGACTCCAAATGTCAGACTTCACACTATATCCCTTCTGATTGAGCTCTGGGTTTATTCTTTCGGGCTGGAAAGGAGATGGGAAAAGACAAATGAGATAACATTCTTAGCTCCACAAAGTCTCTAGGGGTGGGGGTGTCACCAGCTGCCAAGTGAGTTGTTTTAAACTTGTTAACCTGCCTCCCAGGCCAAGAAGATTCACTACTGCAAAAAAATACTGACGCCTCTGTGGGATTTTCCGCCTTCTACAGGAGTCTGTTCCCAGAGGCGATAATGGAGCAAAGTCCCCCCCAATTCAAAACTAATTTCAATTTCGCCTTAAGAAGAAATAGGAGATACACATTATGAAGCTACTCTGCCAGTCTAGAATTTTCCTCATTAAAAACACCAACATTCCAGAACTCAATACTAAGAATGCGCAAGCATCCCTGAGAGACTCCCTGAGATTAGCTCAGCACTGATGGGAAGGTTTTCAATCCCAAGGGCAAATCTATTTCCAAATAGAACACAGAAGCCCCTTCATGTTAAAGGGGGTCCCGAGGTCTCTGCCAATGGCAACGAGTCTTCACAGCCACGAGGTTCTCTCAGGACTAACCTCCTTGTCTGGTTGGGGTAACTTAAATTCTGTTCACTCATCTGTCCCCAACAGACAAGATAACAACCCCCTGCCACACAGTGTGAAAAATCTGTGTGGGCGGTATGGATTACTTACACGTTTTTCTTTTTCCAAGTGATATACCTCTTTTACTTGCTTTTTATTAAAAAATAATAGTACGTATGAAGCAAATAACTGAGGATTACAGACGGAAAATATTTGAGAAAAAAATAAGACGGAGACTATTTCTTGCACCGTAAGCACATTTCCTTTTTCCTAGCGTGGTCTGCTTGTGTCTGCGTTCCCAGATTGCAGGCCCCCTCCCCCCCGCCTCCCCCACCAGCTGGCATACTTACGGCCATGTACGGTTTGCATCCGGCATCAATGGTTTTAGCAACTGAGTCTACAAGGTAGCCACTGATTCCAAAATCGCACATCTTTACTTGGCCCAGAGTGTTGATCAGCACGTTGGAAGGCTTGACATCTAAAAGCAAGCACCAGGAGCCCATGATCCCAGCCTGCTTTGAAGATCCATGTGTCTTCCACCAGGGGGCCTGAAATCTCCATTCCCCCTCACCTTCCCTTCCCTCTGAGGCCCAACACAAAAGTCAACAGCCATCCCTGACTCACACTTCATGGACCTTCCTGCTTTCAACTTTTCTATTTCATGTTTTGTCCCTCTCGTAGGATTGCGAACCCACCGATGGAAACGGCCGTTGCCTCTATCTATTGCCCCCATTCACGTAGTAAAAACTTAAAAAGCTATTAGTGAATCAAATGCCCAGTTCCTTGGGCAGAGTCTCTATTATGCAAAATGAGTAAGTTCCAGAAATCGGCTGTACTACATTGACCCTGTAACAAACAGTACTGTATTGCACGCTTAAACTTTGCCATGAGTGTAGGTCTCATGTTAAATGTTCTTGTGACAACAAAATCATTTTCTTAAAGCCCGGCTCATCATGACCTATTGCACATTAAGAGTAGGAGTAAGGGGCGCCTGGGTGGCTCAGTCAGTCGAGCGGCCGACTTCAGCTCAGGTCATGATCTCACGGTCCATGAGTTCGAGCCCCGCGTCGGGCTCTGTGCTGACAGCTCAGAGCCTGGAGCCTGCTTTGGATTCTGTGTCTCCCTCTCTCTCTGCCCCTCCCCTGTTCATGGTCTGTCTCTTTCTGTCTCAAAAATAAATAAAAACATTAAAAAAAAAAAAAAGTAGGAGTAAACAGACCACAGAATGAAAAGGCAGACCGCGATAAAATGATATATCAAATCTGATCAAAGCACCCAATTTTGATGGAAGCCTCTGCAAGGGGCTTGTCAGAGGTCACATAGTGTAAACTCATCAGAAATCCAGAAATTTCAGACCACAAAACATACCCCCAAATAGATTACCGTTATCTCTGGATAATGGACTTAGAAATTACGGTCAACTTTTTTCCTTTGTGATGCTTTTCAAAAAGGACACGTAATCAACAGAGTTATTCTAAAAACATTAAAAATTATCCTTTATAATGTTTTCCCTTACACTGAACAGTGGACATGCACATTTTATTATTTTTTATACTTCACTTATATATTTTTAATTCAAACGAAATGCTTCCTAATTTTGAAATAAATCCTTAAAAATTAAGTTTCCTGTTTGTGGGTAATCCACATTCTTCTGTCCATCTGGATTCTTGCCCACTTGCTCCTCCTCCCCTTCCTCCCTATTTTTCCAATTTCTAAAAGTAACAATTAATGATAGTAATAACAGCAATAACGGGCACTCTCTGTAAGGCATTTTGCATCACTTTCAGACTCAGAGAGTATAAGAATCACCAAACCCTACTACCCTACTAGCTATCCATACTTTCCATTAATTTTTCCTCAGATTTGGTTGAGTGCATCTTCAAAGTAGCTTTCTTTGACTGTAGTCACCTGGTGCTAATCATTTCCTTGCTTTATATTCTACCTAGACTGCTTCCATATTTGGCACTCCTATATTTGCAATGTGGTTTATTTTCTCCACGCATTTGTTGTATATTTGTCTTATTTCCCTATCAAGAATCCCTTTATGGAATTTTAATAAGAATATGTTTTGTTCTCAGATACCTCTTGGGGTATCTATTATAGTGCTGCATAAATGGTAGAAAAAGGAGTATAAGTGATAAATGGATACATGAAAGATGAACGATTGATACACAGGTGGATGGATGGATGGATGGATGGATGGGTGGATGGATGGATGGATGAAAGATGGCAGGCCAATCAATCAGAAGGAAAAAAGAGGAGGTAGAGGAAGAAGAGACAAATCTACTGATGTTTTCACTTTATCCTGCCTCCTGTTGTCTGAAAAAGCTGTGCTTTATACCAGAACTCTTCCAACTTTAAGGTATGCAAAAGTTACCTGGGGATCTTGTTAAAAATGGAGATTCAGGTGGTCTTGGGACCCATGATTCTGCTTTTCTAACAAGCTCCCAGGTGCCAGCCAATACGAGATGCATTTTTATCCTTTTCTCCAAAATTCTCAGTAGGGTAATCCCAGAGCTGTGTCTGGTAGCAGGTGTTTTATATTCAATTTAGGTGTAATAAAAAGCCCATGTCTTCGCATGTCCTCAGACAAGATAAAAAGCGGCTACTTATCTGATTTGCTATTCATCTGGGAAGGAAAACCCCTCAGTTCTATTGCCTAACTCAATTCCACTTCCATCCATTGGGGGAAGAAAAATCTGGGTGAAAGAAATAGATTTTATAAAAGGAACAGCTAAAGCAACATCATGGATGCTTACCTCGATGAATGACAGAGAGCTTACTGTGTAAATGTTCTAACGCCTTTACAATCTGCAAGAGAAACACAAGATCGATTTTTCTCCATCACTGGAAAGAAACTGAATGTTAAGTATACCCAGGTTTATTATCCCTGGCTTAACGTCATAAGGTGAGGTATTTTCTCAAATAGTGGTGGCCCTATCCAGGAAAACACAGAGGAAGCTACACTAATTGGACTCCACCCATCAGAGAGGACCGGATCTCACAGCGTCTCCCTCCTCTAACTGGTGTTTCATTTGGTCTCCAACATTTTTTCTCTCCACCCTCATGAGCCATTAAGAGAGCAACCTTTTTTTTCCATTTCATTTTCTTCTGCTTCCTTCTATGCCCTATTAGCCCTAAGAAAATATTTTAAAATCTACAAGTGAAAATCAAAATAAACTAATATCAGGATATAGTCACCAGGAACGTGGTCACAGCAGATGAATGCGTTGCTTAGAGACATTTTAACTGAGAGTTTTCCAAACCAGGTCAGTGGTAGAATCTTCTACATGGTGCCCAGAAAGAAAAGCATTCATTTACTCATCCACGGACGTACTCGTGCATTCAACAGACATGAATCGGGGGGAAGTTCTAGTCCAGCTAGCGTTTCTTCATACTAGGGAATCAGGGACACCTAAGGTCTAGACTTCTCACATTCTCCTTGTAAGTAGGGTTCATGATGTACTCACAGAAACTGCTATCTTCCCTAAGATGTCTTCTGGAATTGTTTGGCCTTTGTCAATCACTTGTTTGTAGAACTTATCTAGCGACGTATCCATGAGTTCCATGCAAATCCAAACATCACCCTGGAGACCGATTGGTTCAGAGACGGTTAGTAAGGAGAGAAAAGGCAAAAAGAGGAAACAGTTAACACCTGTCAGGAAGAACTCTTTTTTTTTTTTTTTTAACTTGGGTTTTTGGAGGAAATGGACGATTTCCCTTCCAGACCTCAAAGGAACTTACAAGGAAGCAAGTTTGTTTCCAAAGAGTCAACTAGCAGATTGCCAAGCAGGAATTACATACCATCACCCACTCCTTGATAGAGACTAGGACCTAAATACCAAGAGCCACACCAGTTATGGAATGAAAACCTTAAGGGAATAAAAGGCACACGACAGGGAATATGGCCAATGATATTATAATAGTGTTGTATGGTGACAAATGGTAGCTGCACTTATGGTAAGCACAGCATAATGCACAGAGAGGTTGAATCACTCTGCCGTACGCCTGAAACTAATGTGACACAGCGTGTCAACTCAGATTTTTTAAAAACCTTTTAAATAAACAAATACATCCGTACTAATAGCCACAAACGGTAGATTCCCAGAAATATAAGCCTTTATTGTTACTGCCCTGTAGGAACTTAGGTCTCCATGCCTGCTCCATGTCTGATCTCCCACACGGAGTGCTGGCAAGAATCGAAAAGCTGGTCAGAAGAGTGAGTTGAAGCATCACAATCCATGTCACGGTAAAATGAAAGCAAAGGTAAAGCCAAGAGATACGCTTAAGCCTCGAGGGTACATAGACAGGCTAAGTAAAGCTTATCCACTGGCCAAAAGACTAGAACATATCAGATTTTACGAAATCTATCTAAATTAGCCTATAGACAATTGATATAGACCACTCTGCCAAAATAAACCAAAACAGAAGGGAGAAAGGGAGCCTCAGCATCTTCAAAAGGGCTAAACACATTTAAAAATATTACGATTTCAAGCCACCTTTGTGGTGGGGCATTGTCATCATTGCACAAATATAAAACTGTCTATAGAAGACATGCCAGGGGCGCCTTGTGGCTCAGTCGGTTACGCTCAGACTCTTGATTTCGGCTCAGGTCCTGATCTCATGGTTCGTGACATCGAGCCCATGTGGGGCTCTCGCAGAAGGAGTCTGCTTGGGGTTCTCTCTCCCTCTCTGTCTCTGTCTCTCTGCCCCTCCTACACTCATGTGCACGTGCTCTCTCTCCCTCTAACTAAATAAATAAACCTAAAAAAAAAAAAAAAGAAGATGTGTCAAACAAGAAAGAGGACCATGACCATACATCACATTGATGTAATTAGAGAAACTTCCTTTCAAGTTACTGTTCTCTTCAGATTTTGAATTGACGGATCACCTACCTCCCGGAAGAGTGCACCATAAAAGGTGACTGTGAAAGGACAGTCCACTGTCCTCATGGAAATATCCAAATCCATCAGTAGCCTTTTCTGCTCCTGGCTATTTACTGTGGCCCGGATCCGCTGAATGGAAATGCATGGAAAAATTTATGGTTACTGCTCTGAGGATGAGTCAGTTAGTAAGGCAGAGACCTTAAGGAGCCCCATCCTGAAAATACTACAAAATTCACAGCACAAGTTCTAGCAATGACCTCTCAAGTATTTGTCCTAGTGATGAGTTATTTGTAACAAATGAGAAATATGGAAGACTTTCACTGGATTTCCTGAAAAATCCCAAGCCCTCTGATAATATATTTTGGAAAACGTGCAAACGTTGGGGAGTGTATTTCCAAGTCACAAGAACAGGCTGCTTCATTATGTTATGTATGTTCAGTTCAGAGACCACAGTATCCATTACTTTGTGGCTGATTTGGGATCCCACAAAAAAACCCCAAAGGCCCTCTTTGGGAACAAGTAAGAATATTTGGATTAAGTAGCAACTGTAAAAGAAGTGACAGAGCTATCGGAAATGGACAGAATCAAACAGATATGGAGAAAATGTTCATTCCTATCCCAGCGCTTCTGAGAGAAGAGAAATCTGTCACATCAGTAAATGTAGCCTTAAAGAAGCATGATTTTGCTATGAAATGAGCAAAAATATATAATGTCACTAGGCTTCTGGGGCGCCTGGGTGGCTCAGTCGGTTTGAGCATCCGACTTTGGCTTGGGTCACCATCTCGCGCCTCGTGAGTTCGAGCCCTGCATCAAGCTCTGTGCTGACAGCTCAGAGCCTGGAGCCTGCTTCGGATTCTGTGTCTCCCTCTCTCTGTCCCTCCCCCATTCATGCTCTGTCTCTGTCTCTCAAAAATAAATATACATTAAAAAAAAATTTCTTTAAAGATATAGTGTCACTAGGCTTTCATATTTTTTGCCTAATTAGCAAAAAGTCTGCAGAAGAACAAATTGAAAAATCTACAAGGTAAGGGAAAGGTATCTCCATTTTCCAAAAACAAAGGGATCCAAGTCATCTGACCATCCGCTTTCCTAACAATGGTCCAAATCCATGAACTCATGGAGAGAGGGTAGTTCTCCAAAGCCCCTCAAGAAATATGCAGTGATTCTAAGTTTCTTTTTACAGCTCAAAAATGATGCAGATTCACTCAAGATACATTTTACTCTCCTGTTTTCCACAAATGGAAACAATGCTGGTTTTCTGATTTTCAGGGATCATGCTTCAAAAACAACAGAATATAGAATAAAAAAGACTTTTGAGACATAACAACGAAATGCAATTTGTGAACTTTTATTTGGATTTGGATTTCAACAACCACCAGGCAAAGAAAACCAAACAAACTTTGAGATGATCAAGGTAATTTTAATTTGGAGCTGTTATTCCATGCCATTAAAGAAGTACTGTTCATTCTTTTAAGCGTGATGATTACACGGTGGTTACATAAAAAATTAAAAGGAGGGGGTCAGATTTATCAGTTAAAAAAACTGGGGCACCCGGGTGGCTCAGTCGGTTGAGTGTCCAACTTCACCTCAGTTCATGATCTCACAGTTCGTGAGTTCGAGCCCCGCGTCGGGCTCTGTGCTGACAGCTCAGAACTTGGAGCCTGCTTCGGAATTCTGTGTCTCCCTCTCTCTCTGCCCCTCCCCTGCTCACACTCTGTCTCTCTCTCTCAAAAATAAATACACATAAAAAAATTAAAAAACAAAACAACAACAACAACAACAACAAAAACCAACTGGTAGATGTAACTTCTACCGAGGAAGCCTTTTCCACACGTTTGGAGGTCTCTAGGGTTCCCTACAATTAATCTTCTTTGTTTTACTCCATTGAAGATCGTTTTGCTTCTATGAAAAGAATTGATCTGAGATGGACGAACATATACACCACAGACAGAAAACGTTTGGGGACCATCGACTCTACCTTCACCGCCATGATCTGCCCGCTGGGCACGTGTCGCATCTTCTCCACGACCCCGTACGCACCTCGCCCCAGTTCCATTATTGGTTCCAGATCATCTGCCTTCACCTCAAAGTTCTGCAAGAGAGAAAAGGAATACTGAAGTAGTAAACAAAGAAATAAAGGACATAGTCTCTTTCGTCCTCTCTCTGGCTTCTCCCAACATTTTATGGGTTATTTCTGGCCCACAGGCTTCTTGTCTAGAAGCTTATCCAGGCAGCCATTGAATGCAAGATGCACCATGGGAAGTTTAGACTCTCACGGTGTGCCACCTGCTGGTCACAGGCAATACAGAGATCCAGCTCCAACTAGCTTCCAAACTGCTCAGTTTGCGGGTCTCCTCGTGGCTCAGTCGGTCGAGCGTCTGACTTCAGCTCGGGTCATGGTCTTGCGGTCTGTGAGTTCGAGCCCTGTGTTGGACTCTGTGCTGACAGCTCGGAGCCTGGAGCCTGCTACGGATTCTGTTGTCTTCCTCTCTCTCTGCCCCTCCCCCCACTCATGCTCTGTCTCTCTCTCTCTGTCAAAAATAAACATCAAAAAAATTTTTTCTTCAACTTGCTCGGTTTGAGCTGTCTACACTGTGCTTCCTTAGCTCTGCCCCCTTCATCACAGGTGTCACCCATTTGCTGACTGATGGCAATGAGATGTACACTTGGACTTTAAGGAATGTGTCCCAGAACAAATCATCTACTCTCCTCAAACACCTTCCATCAGGACCTCACCAGCCTGATTTCAATAAGGCATTCAAAATAGCAAGAGCACATATCACATCTGCTTAAACTCAAACTTTTGGACCCATCTCCTTATGGCATGTAATGGAAAATAAATTTTTCAATGGCCAGTCAGAAAGCACATATGGAAAACGGTCAAGATATTAACTGGCACACATGATTTTTCTTACCTGATTTCCAATAGAAATGCAAGCTTTGGAGTCTAAGTCTCGAGGTGGCCTAAGAAAGAAAATGGGTAAAGAAAAAACATGAAATATTTAGTCAAATATGCCCTTCTCAAATCATATACAACTGGAGAGATGTTTTTTTTTCTGCAGGATTAAAGTGGAAGTTCATCAGTAAAATTAGGCAGCACAAAAGTGCTGGTAGTGTGGGATTTGGAATAAAATAAAATTTGGGTTTAAATGACTTAATCTCTTTGAGCTTCTATTTCTTCTTTAACATGGCCAGCATATAGTAAATATCCGATAAATATGATCTAGGTGTAAATAGTTATACAAATAACCATACTATTCTAGTAAGTCCCAAACTTTTTCTTTCATCCAAAAACACCAATGTGCCCAATTACTCCACCACATTTTCCCACAATTGTTTTCTTTTAAGTTTATTTATTTATTTTGAGAGAGAGAGAGAGGGAACATGCACAAGAGCAGGGGAGGGGTAGAGAGAGAGGGGGATAGAGGATCCAAAGTGGGCTCTATGCTGACAGCAGAGAGCTCAATGTGGCGCTCAATCTCATGAACCATTAGATCGTGACCTGAGCCAAAGTCCGACACTTAACCAACTGAGGCACGCGGGCGCCCCTCCCACAATTGTTTAAAAAAAAAAACAATAATTAGCCTATGGTTATGTTAACTCACCATAATAATTCCAAATCTATCTAGTCCCCACATTTACAGATGGAAAAAACATCCAGAGAGGCTGATGTGACTTGTCCAAGGTCACAAGTAACCCAGGTCTCCTGGTTTGTGATCAGAATACTTTCTGTTCTATCAGGCTGTCTAATCTGGTTGTGATATTTCTTCCATACATAGTGCACGTGCAACCCAGGGGTCATCTCAGAAGCCAGAGGTTGGCTGATTTTGTGTCTCCATAGAGAAAGCACACAGTCCCCTCATGGGTATGTGTTTCTACTACGTCAATACTACCTGGATTGATATCAATCTGCTCAAGAGAAGGATGTTTGGCCTTGGCCTTGCCACTAATTAGGAGCCTCGAAAAGCATTTTCTTGAAATAAATGCACCCAAAGCATCACTAGAAAAAGACAAAAGGATCCCAGTGCTGGCAGAATCAAGGATGACCAAAGAGAACCAGGTCCTCCTAAGGGGACATTCCATGCCAGAACTCTGCCTCTACAAAAATGCAAGAAAAAAATAGAAGACAGGGAAGATGAAAGGAAAGGAGAGAAGAATCCTCGTGTGTTATAATCCTACCCCATGTGCTGAAACTAAATTTAAAAAACAAGAAAAAGTAAGAATATAAACATAGGTATAAACATAAATTTAAAGTTTTAATGGCAAGCCCTCCCTCACCTCAAAATCCCTTTGAAATACATAGAATACCTAAAATGAAGTTTTTCTATACTAACTTAAAACCAGGGAGTAGGAGGAAGAGATTGAGAGGAAAACACACACATCCACATGCACACACATGTACACGCACACACCAGTGATGTTTTTATAGATCTTGTGTTTATGAGCAGGGAAATTTTCTTCAGAAATACGTTCCAGAGGATTAAGTCTCTAGAAATCTGATTTCTCATTCTTAAAATTTCCAAAACTGTTTCTTTCACTGTCAATAGTTTGTACTAATTACAATGCAATTCTGAAATAAAGACAGATATTACTTGAAACATGACTAACATAAATAGTAAAAAAACCTTTTGCAATTGTTCAGGACCCTTCCTTTTAAAAAGTATGAAGCAACTGGGGCACCTGTGTGGCTCAGTGGTTAAGTGTCTGACTTCAGTTCAGGTCATGATCTTGCAGTTTGTGAGTTCGAGCCCTGAGTCAGGTTCTGAGCTGACAGCTCAGAGCCTGGAGCCTGCTTTGGATTCTGTGTCTCCCTTTCTCTCTGCCCCTCTCCCACTTGATTTCTCTCTCTCTCTCTCTCTCTCTCTCTCTCTCTCTCTCTCTCTCAAAAATAAACACTAAAAAAAAGGTATGAAGCAACAGAAATGTCACTGGTTATTTGGGGCTACCTCCATTTTCTTGCATGAGGGCATTGGGTAAGACCCCTTCCAGCTCTGGTGTCCCAGTATCCATGTAGAGTTTTGCAAATTACAGCCCGTGGCCCAGCTAATAATTTTTTTCAAGTTTAAAACGTTGTGGAAAAACAATTTACAAAGAATATCCAACAGAGGCCACTGTGGCCCGAGTAGCCTGAAATATTTACTATCTGGACTTTCACAAAAAAAAAAAAAAAAAAAAAAGTATACAGACTCAAGTGTTATACTAACCTTGCATTATACCTGTACCTAATAGGAGGAGGTCATGCCATTTTCCAGAATGAGAGAAAAATGGAACCCAGAAAAGCTCAGTGGTTTGCTAAAGCCATACAGCCTAACAGAGCTGAAAATAAAACTCATGTCACTTGAATCTGTCTTGACCTAAAGAATCAGGTGAAGTGCTTTACCTACATCTCATTTAATGCCTTAAACACACACACACACACACACGCACACACTCCTATGAGTATCATTACTCCAATGGTCCAGATGAGAAACCATCTGGTTCAGAGTTTAACTAACTTGCTCCCAAGTGGTAAAGCCATGATTTCAATCCAAGTCTAACTGAATCCAAGGAACTTACTCTCAACACCCAGGTCCCCTCTAATGAAAATGATCAATCCACCCAAGCCTGAGGCCTTTGGACTCATCAAGTCTGCCAAAAGCATCAAATGATGCAGCCAAGACTGACAGCTCGTATTAGATTTAGTTGACACTGTGTTCTGTCCAGACTGGGCATATTATTAGTCTGCCTGGGGCACTGAGTCTCTGCAGGAGGTTAAACTGTGGGCGTATGTTCTCCGTTGCTTATTCAATATTTTAGACCTGTGGGGACAGAAACAAGCTTATTACAAAATTCCCTCCCTGGAAGGCCAAAGGTACTCCAACGGTCACCTAGCATTAGCTTTTATAGGAACAACAAGCTTCGGCATACTATAGTGATTATTTATTTGTAATTCTAAGTAATAAGTAATCAGTTTACTGGGTGTTATGACAATTATTATTCGTCTATTGGGCCAGAGACTATGCTAGACCCTTTATTATTTTTTTAATGTTTATTTATTTATTTTGAAGGGGGGATACAGAGAGAATCCCAAACAGGATCTGCACCCACAGCACAGAGCCCAATGTGGGGCTCAATCCCATGAACCACAAGATCAGGACTGACCTGAGCTGAAATCAAGAGTCGGACACTTAATCGAATGAGCCACCCAGGCACCCATGTGCTAGACCCTTTATATAAAATATCTTCTTTAATTTACACAACTCTTAGAGGGACTATTATCTCTACCTTAATGGGAAGAGTTGACATCAAAACAGACTAAATAACTTCCCGTCATTCAAAGACATGGTGAAATTAGAACCCAGAGCCTCACTCTAAAGTCTTCTCAACTGCAAGAGTAAAAGATCCTGCCTCTTGTTTCACTAGCCACAGACTATTTGGCCACACTCTCTACCAGTCCGACATGTGGCTAAGAGCATATACTTGAAAGTCAGAGAATCCTGACTTTGCACACCAGCTCTTCCACTTAATAATAACTATTAATAATTATTAAGTGGGGACACCTGGGTGGCTCAGTCGGTTAGGCATCTGACTTGATTTTGGCTCAGGTCATGGTCTCATGGGTTTGTGGGTTCAAGCCCCGCATCGGGCTCTGTACAGACAGCATGGAGCCTGCTTGGGATTTTCTCTCTCCCTCTCTCTGCCCCTCCTCCGCTCACTCTCTCTCTCTCTCTCTACCTCTCAAAATAAATAAAAACATGTTAAATAATTATTTAGTGGATTAGTAATAATAACAGCAACAACACTTGGAGCAGCCTTCTTTGAGAAATCCCAAGGGAAAAGGCTAGACACTTAATAGAGGTTATGATGCCTAAACCTCACAGCAATCACATCATTATTTATTCTCATCTTTCAGAAGAAGAAACTAAGGCTCTGTCGAGTTAGATACCTTGCCTAAGGTATTCATTCAACTAGTGAAATGTAGATCTCAAAGACGAACACGGACCAACTTACTCGAGCCTGAACTCTTACCCATGAAGTGATACTCAACTGTTTTGAGCAAGGCACCTGACCTCGTACAGGTCTGTTTTCTCAGTAAGAGTAACAGTAACGGCCTCCTGAGCTTCTTGGGAGGTTAACTGGAATAATACTCACTAGCATCGAATCAATTCAGAATTAGCCGCTGCCAGTCCAGTAAGGGGACAGCTCAGAGACCTGAGCCAAAGACACACTGGCATCACTTACTCAAAGAAAGAGCTCCAGTAGAGGGACCACACACATGGAACTAGGAAGAATGGAGCTCTGTCCCAGGATATTTATTTTTGTGAAGTACTGCAGAAGAAGGCAGGGTATAAATGGTAAGAGTCACCAAGCCAAGCTCAAAAACTTGCCAAGAAAAACACAAAATGTGGAAGCTACTTCTTTAGGAGTACAAATTTAAGCATTAGTATTAAAATAATAATAATAACAATCATAATAATAATAATAGGCTCTCCATGAGCTTGAGTGGTATTGTCTACAATAATAAAATGATACTCTTGGCTTTACACAGTGAAAAAGAAAATCATATCAAAGTTTATTCTACCACATGAGGGAAAGAACACAGAAATAGTGTAGCATTACGAAGGCTTTCATTCACTTGTTTATACCAAGGAAGGATTTATGATGGCTTTCAAAAATTCATAAAATGCAGAAAATTAATATCAGTTAGAAACGAATGAAGACTAAAAATGTGAAGGGAAGGAATGTAAGAGAATTGAGAGGGTGATATAAAAATGTATTACCAAAGAAGATAATAAAAATAAGGGCAGAAATCAGTAAAATTGAGAAGCCAAAAATAAAAAAAAATTTTTTTAAGTTGGTTCTTAAAAAAACAAACAAACAATAGTATTGATACACCTCTATCAAGACTGAAACATTTAACAAGAGAGGACACACAAATTACCAATCTTGGGAAAAAACAGGGGATATCACAATATATCCTGTAGCCATTCAAAGAATAATCCAGAAGTACTATGAACAACTTTTATAAACTCAACAACTTAGAAGAAATGAACCAATTCCTTGAAAACCACCAATGACCAAAACTTAGCCATGATGAAACAGGTCATCTGAATAGTCCTATAACTACTACAGAAACTGAATTTGTATTTTAAAAGCTCCAGAAAAAGAAATATTTTGGCTAATGTTGTTTCATAGACTTTATGTGTCTACCAGAAAAAAAAGAAGAAGAAGAAACTCTTACCAATTGATTTTATGAGGCCAATACTACCTTAATATCAAAACCAGAAAATAATAGCACACACCAAACCAAACCAAACCAAAACAAAAACAAAACAAAGCAAACAAAACTCAAAACAACCCACCACAGACCAACATCTCTCATGAACTTAGACACAAAACTTCTCAACAAAATTTCAGCAGATTGAGTCCCACAGTGTGTAAAAAAAATAATGTACCCATAACCAAGTGGAATTTATTTGGGGTATGCAAAACTAGTTCAATATTTAAATATCAATCGCAAGGTAATCCACATCAACAGTACAAAGAAGAAAAATCTATGATCGTGCCAAGTGATGCAGAAAAAAGCCCTTAACAAAATTCAAAACACATTAACAATAAAAACCTTCAGTACCCTACAACTAGAGAAGAACTTTTCAAACCTCAATCTACAAAACCTACCATCCTGCTTAATGGTTAAAGACTGATCGCTTTCTCTTTAAAAACAAAGCATGGCGGGGCGCCTGGGTGGCTCAGTCGGTTGAGCCTCCGACTTCGCCTCAGGTCACGATCTCAGGGTCCGTGAGTTCGAGCCCCGGGTCGGGCTCTGGGCTGATGGCTCAGAGCCTGGAGCCTGCTTCCGATTCTGTGTCTCCCTCTCTCTCTGACCCTCCCCCGTTCATGCTCTGTCTCTGTCTCAAAAATAAATAAACATTAAAAAAAATTAAAAAAAAAAAAAAAAAAACAAAGCATGGTTGCCTGCTCTCATCAATCTTAAGTGACACAGCATGGGACATTCTTGCCACTGAAACAAAGCAAAATAGTAATAATAATAACCTTATTCAAAGTTTTAAAAATACAGCTTGCAAAGGAAGAAAGAAAACTGTCTCTATTTTCAGAAGGCATGATCGTCTCCATTGAAAGTTCTAAAGTATCTACAAAAATGCAAAATAACAATAATAATAATAATCTACGAAAACTCAAGGAACAATTAAGTGAATTCAATATGGTCACAGGATAGAATATCAACACAGAAAAATCTATTGCATTTCTATATACTGATCCCTAACAAGTGGAAACCAAAATTTTAAATGAAGTGTCATTTATAATTGCTCTCCACAAAATGAAATACTTGGGTATAAATGTTAACAAACCCTAATGCAGGAATGCCTGGGTGGCTCAGTAAGTTAAAGTTCCGACTCTTGATTTCAGCTCAGGTCATGATCTCACAGTTTGTGAGTTCGAGCCCCTCATTGGGCTCTGCACAGATGGAATGAAGGCTGCTTGGGACTCTCTCCTTCGCTTCTCTCTCTGCCCCTCCCCTGCTCATTCTCTCTCTCCAAATAAATAAATAAATATTAAAAAAAAAACCTGATGTAGAGAATAGGCATAATGAAACTATAAAACACTGATGGAAAGAAATCAAAGAAAATCTAGATACTTGCAAAATCTACCAGGCTCATGGATTAGGAGATTTAAGTTGGGAAAGATGTCGATTGTCTCTAAATTGATCTATATGTTAAACACAATTTCTACCAAAATCTCAGCAAATTTATTTGTAGACACAGACAAGCTGATCTAAAACTAATACGGAAAAAATAAAATAAAAAAATAAAACTAATATGGAAACAGAAAAGCACTAGAATAGCCAAAATTATTTTGAAAAACAAGAACAAAGTGTGAAGCAAAGTGTTCTTAAAATTGTCACCAAAAGCATGATCCCTAAGAAGAAAAATTCCTAGACTGGATTTCATCAAAATAAAAGAATGAAGAGACAAATTATAGATTGGGAGAAAATGCTTTTAAATCACATACCTGACAAACTCTTTATGTCTAGAATATAGAAAGAACTCTCAAAATTCAACATTAAAAAAGCAAGCTAATTAAGGAATAAGAAAAGATGTGCACAGACTCTTCACCACTAAAGATACATGGATGAAAAACAAACACCTAAAAATACTCAGCACCATTCACCATTAGAGAAACGAAAATCAGAACTGCAATGATGTATCACTATACATCTATCATAATGGCGAAAATGGAAAATAGTGTTAATGTTGGCAGGGATGCAGAGAAACTGGATTATTCATAAACTGCTAACAATGTAAAATGGTACAATCATCCAGAAAGTACTTTGGAAGTTGTTTCAGAGCTAAAAACAGACTTACCATATGACCCAGCAATTGTACTATTGGACACAGGTCCCATGGAAATGAAGACTTATTTTCAAGCAGGAACTTGTTTTTAGCATTGACAGCCCCAAACTGGAAACTACCCATATCTCCTTCAAAGGCTAAAGCGTTAAACATAGTGTGGCATATCCATACCATTGAAGGGGGTCAGCAATAACAAGGAACGAATTACTGATACATGCAACAACTTGAATGAACCTCAAGGAAACTATGCTGAATGGAAAAGCCAACCTCAAACAGGAGGAGATGCATGATGCCATTTATGTAACAACCATGGAACAACAAAATGGAAATGGGGAGCAGATTAGTGGTTGTCAGAGATTTGGGCTGCGGGTTAGAGGTGGGCATGGCTCTAAGGGAATGACGTCAAAGAATCTTACAGTGTTGATATAGTTGAGTATCTTGCTTATGGCTGTGGTTACATAAGTCTACAGATGTGATAAAACTGCATAGAGCTACACACACACACACACACACACACACACACACACACACGAGTACGTGCAGTACTGGTGAAATCTCAGTGAGTTCTATGATTTGCACCAATGCCACTTTGTTTTGATATTGTGTTGTGTAAGATGTTGATGTTGGGGGGAGGGACACAAACTAGGGTAAGAGTCCATGGGACTTCCCTGTACATTTCTGTATAATATCCTGTGAATCTACAATAATTTCAAGATGAAAAGTTCTAAAAGTGTATCACGTAGAGTCCAATACAGGTAGTACAGGGAAACAATATATTTGACTCTAAACTCTCTAGAAACCAATCAGAGGGGAAAAGTTATTAATTACACACGTGTTAGGTCCAGAGGAAAAAACAAAAACAAAAAGACCAAAAGAACTAATCTCGATAGCAACGGAAGGAACCTTATCCTGTAGAGCCTCATGAAAGGAATCGTGCAACATAAGCTTGACCCTTGAACTATGGTGTAGAACCCTGAAGACAAGCCCTCCACTCCGCTCTGCATTTAGGAGATTCTTCAATGGAATGCGATGGCGATGGCCTCGACAAAGTCTTATGGTAGACATGAGCATTTTTACCAGCACATTCCAACACCAGGAGGTGCGCTTACTGATAGGATGGGTCATGGTTAAGTCCAAAACCCTTTTGAAAGGGAGCACCTTTGTAGAGATGAGCAAAGGCCTTGCAAACTCAAGCTTCAATTGGGATGGCCTTTCTTTCTTTATGCTTGCTCTGCCCCTCCAATACTCCTGTTATGACTTTTTTCCTTGCAATTTCCATTCCTCCCAAGCAGATGCTTTATAAGCTGGTCATACTTCCAGCCGGACAGGGGGGTACTCTCACTCCCCCACAGAGTGAAAAAGAAATTAAGAGGGAGAGAACGGGAGAGGGTAGCCCGCTTCACCAGGACTCGAGCTCACTTAGGGATCTGGGCCAAAGCCTCTGCTAATTAAAAAAAACAAAAAACAAAAAAAAAACGCTCCTGTACCTCATTTTGCCCTCTATTTATACGGGATGGGATTTAGGTGTCAGGATGCTGAGTCCTTACCAAATGCCATCTTTCCATCTCAACTCATGTTTTACAGTAGTGGCTTTATACGGGGATTCGCTTGTTGGCCCAAGCCTATATGGAAAAGGCAGAAAGTCCACGTCCAGGAACCTTTCATAAGACTCCATCTGCCAAATGACTTTGTGACACTCAATTTTCTGCCAACCGGTAATGTGAGACAGTGAGTTCAAAGTGACCCATTCGATATAGACTGACGGACCTATTCCAGGTCCATGGCTTTCCCCTTTAAAGGGCTCTTCTTTCTAACAATGCTTTCCATAGTCGAGGCATTGCGCACCAGTCCAGAAATGAACCCCTATTCCCAGGAAATCTGTAAAGTGGAGTGTTTGGATTAAGACGATGATCTTGCCAACTTACGTGGAACTGGTCTGAGGTTGTTCAAATGCTTCTTTTGGAATTTTAAGGCCAGGGTTTCGCTTCCTGCCTATGGGGGAAAGACATAAGGATAAGGTTAAGGTCTAAATGACAGCATGAGAGTGGGGACAGAGACTGCAGCAAAGGAAAAGGGCTAGCCTGGGAATGTATTGTCTCATCTCCCCATTCAGAACACCACTTCCCACCCGGGAAGCCTGTGAGTGACAAGCACCCAAGCCCCAGGCGGAGCACAGCTTCCCAAATGCTCTGTGGTCGTGGATGAAGTTTTTCGCCACTTACGGGTGAAAATATCCTTATTAGAATGCTAACTCTCTTTACCCAGGAAGACCTGCCCTTTCCTCCCTGCTGAGAGGTGGTCATTCTGAGTCCTTCATTCTTTCTCGTACACAACGATGATGATGATGGTAGATGGTGTCGAATACAAATTTTTTTCCCCTTTAATGTCAGTCAAATGTAGTCACCCTCGTCTCAGCATCTTACAACTTTCTAATTTAATCTGTAAACATCTGATAGAGTCAACTCTGGAGGTAAAATAAACAATACTTTCCCACGCTTCTGTCCTGCCCATTTCTCAACCACCTGCCATATAAGCTGAAACGCCTAAAAGATGGAGAGAGTATTTATTTACATTTACCCTGTTCCAAAAAGGAAGAAGGATAATAGATGGGCTCATGCAAAGAGGTTATCGCCTCTTTGGGGGCCAGATGGGAATGTAACCCATGTGTTCATCCCTGGGCTGAAAGTACAGAGAATTTGGCTCAAATAATTGTTGCTGATGAATAAAAAAAAAAAAAAAAAAAAAAAAAAAACAAAGAGCAGACTGAGAAATGCCAGCTCAGGAGGCAGATCAGAGAAAACAGTCTCTTAAGGGCCCAGGATTTTCCTCACCTAAGGAGATTCTGTACCTCCTTCCTTTCTCTGGTAGGAGAAACCAGAACAGAGCTGGATCAAATGCCCATGGTCCTCCTTTCCTTCTCCCCCCACCCCTGCTCTACATCGCAGGGGTGCACACTATGGCAATGACGCAAGCCCCATAGAGGGTCGGGTAGACGCGGACGGACAGAGACTCTCAAGATGCAAAGAAACTTAAGACATCAAACAGTATAACCTCCTGGTAGGAAAATGACATCCAAAGGCTTCCATGATTGCTCAACATCACAGAGCCAGCAATGACCCAGTCGGAATCAGAATCTAGGTCTCCAAAACCCAGATTGGAGCTCATTCCCCTAGTCTACAATGGAAGGAGTTTAGAGATGATGAGAGGAGGGGGGCAGGGGAACATGGGATTATGTTTTTAAAACATAATTTTTTAAATTTTAAAACAGCTTTTAAAAACTCGGTTTACATCTGGTACTTCACTCATTAAGTGACCTCCAGAATCACTGTTCACCTGACTCTCGATATCCTCAACTGTAAAATGGGGAAATAATACCAATACCTACCTTCCTGGGCTGGATATGAGAACCATGAGGTGTCACATATGAAAGAACACAGACATACCTTAAGTAGCTGTTAATTATAATCATTCAGAGAAAGAATGTGTATAATCTCACTGGGTGTTGTATGGAAACCAATCTGACAATAAATTTCATATTTAAAAAAAAATGAGTCATTTAAGGGGCGCCTGGGTGGCTCAGTCAGTTAAGCGTCTGACTCCTGATTTCGGCTCAGGTCCCGATCTCATGGTTCGTGGGACCGAGCCCCGCATCAAGCTCTGCATTGACAGTGTGGAGCCTGCTTGGGATTCCCTCTCTTCCTCTCTGCCCCCACCCCCCGCTTGCACTCTTTCTCTCTCTCTCAAAATAAACATTTAAAAAAATCACTTCAGAAATTCATGAGCACAATTGGTCAGATTATCACAGCCCAAGACAATGTGCAATTGAGTCTTCTTTTCCCCCTCTAGGCCTTCAAAGTCCAAAATGAAGATCAATTCTGCCAAGTTGCATAAAGGCAAGAAAAAATATGCTTGGCAGTGGTCAATGCAGAGAAAGCGTTTTGGGTCCACCTTCATTGTAACAGGTCTTCTCGACTGTCTCCTCCTTTGGGCTTACCTATGTGTTTTATAAGACTCAAGACTCACTATTCACCTCCTCCTCCCGGAGTTTGGAAGGCCGCTTAGCACATGTTACTACGTTAGTCAGTTAGGCAACGCAACGAACTGTGTCCATACATATGGGTAGACAATACACAGGGCTGTGCTGTATACCAAGAATGTTAAGTAGCTGGATCTGATGGTGAAAATCCAAATAGATGAAAGGCCTAATTCCAACAATTCCTATCCATGAGCCTCAGTCAAATAGATAAGGATTGCTATTTTAAATGGGATACTCCAGTGAGGAATGAACGGCAAATTCCATTTGTCCAGATAACTACATCTATACTCCAACACAGGCGACAGGTAATTCAGATCTTCCCAGCGGCTACAACCCTGTAGCCCTCTCAGCGAAAACAAAATAAAACAAACGTCAAATACATTTCACCTGTGAAAAAGGCATGGTTGCCATGTAAGCAAACCAAAAGCAAAAGTTACTCTGAAATTCCTACATCTCTCGCTTCTTCATTTCTTACTCAGCTCTTAAGATAGATGTTGAGAGAGAGAGAGAGAGAGAGAGAGCTATTTATGGGACAAACTGCCTTTGAAAAACAAACAGAGCGATGAATCATTCCACCACAGCAATTAATTATTAGCCATTCATTATTATACTATAGCTCAACAAATCATCGAAACATCTATACAAAGAAAGAGTAATATTACGAGAGAAAGAGAGCAACCTTTGGGCACAGAGACTAAAGGAATAAAGGACCACAACAAAAATAAAGTCTTTCAGGTGTGAGAAGAGAAGGCTCCCTCTTCTCTGACAGCAGCCAGCGAAACAGTTGCAGGGGACACAAAAGCTGGTTGAATTACGCGGTTGGTATACATCCCGCCTTCATTTCTGATAGTGCATCAAATAAAACAAAAATCACAGACACATGCACCAACATTCCATAATTCACTTACTTGCCCATCACTGAAGGAGGAGCCCAGTAAGAGGCCAGAAGTGACTCTGATGAGGTTTGCAAGGCTGCAAGCAAGGCTAGCAGAAGAACAGCACACACGAGGCATTCTTTGCGTAGTGCTGAAGACCACGCTTCAGCAGAGGGAAGCAGAACTGAACAGACTCCACCCTCCCCAGTGCAGATTGCAACAAACCTCTCTGAGTTTATTGTTCCCAGCAAACCGCCAACTTCACAGAGAAAGAAGGAAAGTGGGTCCATTTAGACACCAAGGCGTGATGTTAATCATTAGCTAGACTTGGAAGGATAAATCTATAAAGTAATTGTGGCCAGGACCGCATTCTCCAGCCTTTCTACAAATGCCTCTTTCATTTCTTAAAAGGAAGAAAAACAATACATGGTCAGTTTCCAGCTGTGTTTATTTCTAAGCAATCTGTTCCCCCCGCAAGGCTGCCAACACCTGACGCTAACGTTTAACACGTTAAAAAAAAAAATTAGGCAAGGAGACCATATGAATTAATACAGCTAAGTGCCCAAGTATGTTAAGTGGCTGTCTCTTTTGATAGCCTAAAGCAAAAACAAAAACATAAACGTATCAGGAAATAGGCTCTGTGTGGTGTCACATGGTCAGAACCACCTTCTCAGAGAGAGAGAATTCTGTGTATTCCTGCAGACCTCAACAAACTCTACCCTCTTACTGGTACAATCTGCAAAGGGTAAGCCTCGTTGGCTTGGCTGGGCATATGCAGTGCTAGATTACATCAGCCTGTATCACACCCGTCGCTTGTTTTCTTTGAAAACGCAGTCCCGCCACACACACACATTTGCAGAAATTCATCTTAAACCGAAGCCGGGGTCGTTACGATCCTGGCCCGGAGCAAAATGGCACTGGAGCCTAAAAGCCTTGCCAAGAGCTCGCAAACATTTCCCAGGCCACAGAAATGTTCGCTAGCTTCGGCCATCCTGAAAATGATGGGGTGTACCAGACCTCTTGCTCGGTACCCACGCGGACAGGCTACGCACAAAGAGCTTCTCTCATGTGCTTTATTACATAAAACAGAAGATTGTGCTCCAGTGCCAACCCAAACAGCAAGAGAATCCCACAGGGTCAACAGAAGGTGGCATCGTAAGGATAGGCTGACGCCTAAATATGTGTCAGCTCGGCCGAGGGCTGGGGGTGCGAGGGGGGGGGCATGATTATGACGGTTTACGGTTATTGACACAGCTTTACAAAAGGATGGCATGGCTTCCAGGGCCAGATTTATTTTAAAAATCTGTTTCCCAACGTCAATGGGGTTTCCAGCCAAGTCACTGGCAACCTGGAGGCCTTGGCTGCCCTCTCCTTCATACTTGCATCTAGGCTTAAGTCCCAAGGGTAGCTGGCACTGAGATCGGCAGAGAAGTGTCATTAAATGTTATTAAATGGCGATGATCAGACGCAAAGCAACTAATGGAGCAGCGGGAAGGGAGTGCAGGGAGAAAGCTGGCTTTACAACAGCGGTAGGATGCCGATGCTCCTGTTCCCCCAAACCCCCGGCTCGCACCCACCCCTGAGGCTCTAGCCGGCATGCCGAAGTTCTTCAGAATTACATAAAATTTAGAGAAAGAAAGCCCAAAAAGCTCGTGTTAAAACACACAGTCATTTTGATTTCAAGGAGGGAGGTGGATTTCCCAGGACCTTGCCTTTATCTTTGTACTGCCTCTGCCTAGAAGGCTCTGGCGCCCTTGTGGACGGGAACCCAAACTTCCACATCCAGCTCTCATATCGCATGGCCCACAGAACCCCCTCCCAGACCTTCCTGAACACCGCTTAAGGGTCATGCATCCGGCTTTCACATTCCAGCATCTCACCTACAATGTGAACCTGACGCACTTTACCGAACCCCCGCCGTTTTAGTTTAAAATGTCCGTCCACTCTGTCTCTGTTGGTGGGAATGCAAACTGGTGAAGCCACTCTGGAAGACAGTATGAAGGTTCCTCAAAAAGTTAAGAGGGCTGCCTGAGTGGCTCAGTCAGTTAAGCATCCAACTCTTGGTTTTGGCTTAGGTCATGATCCCGTGGTTGGTGGGACAGAGTCCTGCATCAGGCTCTGCGCTGACAGTGCGGAGCCTGCTTGGGAGTCTCTCTCTCTCTCTCCTTCTTTCTCTTCCCCTCCCCCACTCATGCACACATACACACACACACTCTCTCTCTCTCAAAATAAATAAGTAAACTTTTTTTAAAAAGTTAAAAATGGAACTATGCTATGATCCAGTAATCGCACTACCTAAAGAATACAAAAACACTAATTCAAAAGGATACATGCACCACTGTGTTTATTGCAGCATTATCTACAAGAGTCAACCTATGGAAGCAGCCCAAATGTCCACTGACAGATAAGTGGATAAAGAAGATGTTTTATACACACACACACGTACACACGCACACACACACGCACATATATACAATGGAATACTATTTAGCCATAAAAAAAGAATAAAATCTTGCCATTAACAATGACATGGATGGAGCTGGAGAGTATAATGCTAAGTGAAATAAGTCAGTCAGAGAAAGACAAATACCATACGATATCACGCATATGTAGAATTTAAGAAACAAAACCAACAAAAGGAAAGAGAAAGAGAGAGAGAAATCAAGAAACAGACTCTTACCTCTAAAAAACAGACTGATGGTTACCAGAAGGGAGCTGGGCAGGGGGGACGGGAAGAAGATAAGGGAAACAGATGATGGGGACTAAAGACCACACTTATCATGACGAGCACTGAGTAATGTATAGAATTGTTGAATCACTATATTACACACCGGAAACTAATAGATTAAGCCATTTAAAAAACCGTCCACTCTGTCTCAAACAGATCTGCATGACTGTCTTCCACTTCTATTTCTCATACCATGTCTCACAATGTCACATCATTTTTGCATTTATGTATTTACTTCTGCATTTATTACTTATTTAGTATTTATCTTCCCAATAGAAGTTCCATTACGGCAGCAATGCCGTATGATGTCCAGTGCCTGCACACCATAAATACTTGCGGGCTGAATATTTGTTCTTTTCTCAACTGTTTTGAACATTAGGATTGAGTGAGCCCTTCAGAAAAAAAACAAAAATAAAAGACTGGAGTAGAAATAGCACAAACTTCAACACCAATAGACCTCATTTTAAATCCCAGCTGTGCCACTTATTAACACGGTGAGCTTGAAAATACGTCTTAAACCCAGTTTCCACACCTGTAAATGTAAGATGAGAGGCTCAGGTCACGGAGGGACTCAGCTGGCACAAAATATGTGAGGATATCTAGCAGGGTCTAACATATAACAGGTGCTCAATATGTACTAGCTTCTGTTCTCCCTTCCATGTTTGTGCTAAAATTTTTAAAATATGAGCTAAATAGAATGTTCCCTGTATGGGGAGCATGTTTCTTCAGATGTCCTCTGTTCTTCCTCTCTTATGTTATTTATATTAAAACTACATTTTTCAAGATGCCTGGGTGGCTCAGTCAGCAAGGCCTCCAACTTCGGTCAGGTCATGATCTCGCAGTTCGTGAGTTCGAGCCCCACGTCGGGCTCTGTGCTGACAGCTCAGAGTCTGGGGCCTGCTTCGAATTCTGCGTCTCCCTCTCTCTCTCTCTGCCCCTCCTCTCCTGCTCTCGCTCTCTCTATCTCAAAAATAAATAAATAAACATTAAAATTTTTTTAATTAAAAAAACCTACATTTTTCAAACATCTCATTGATTTTGAACCATATTCTCTTGGTTCCCACTGACCATGGGAACTATTTCAGCTCTAGCATTCAGGATCTCGGGAAGCGAGGCCTCAGAATCCGTATCTTTTTTTTTATAAAGGGCTTATTTTTTTAAAAGCAGTTTTAAGCTCATAGGAAAATCGAAGGGAAGGGAAGGCACAGAGATTTCCCATATACTCTCTGCCCCCATACGTGCATAGCCTCACCAACATCAACAACCCCCCCACCAGAGTGATGCGTTTGTTACATGTGATGAATTTACACTGATGCATCATTATCACTCCAAAGTCCACGGTTTACATTAGGGTTCACTCCTGGTATTGTACATTCTATGGGTTTGGACACATGTATACTGACAGGTATACTGATATATATGACATTTACAGATATGCATGGATATCACTACAGTATCATACAGAGTACTTTCACTGTCCTAAAAGCCCTCTGTGCTCTGCCTGTTTATTCCTTCCTCTCCCCAACCCCTGGCAACCACGGATCTTTTTACTGTCTCCATAGTTTTGCCTTTTGCAGGATGGCATACAGTTGGAATCATACTGACTGGCTTCTTTCACTTAGTGATATTCCTTGAAGGTTCTTCTGTGTCTTTTAATGGCTTGGTAGCTTCTTTCTTGTTAGCACTGAATAATATTCCATTGTCTGGATGTGCCCCAGTTCGTTAATCCATTCATCCACTGACAGGCATCTGTTGCTTCCAAGTTTTGCCAATTATGAATAATGATCCCATAATTATCGTTTCATAATATTATGAAAAATAAACATCTGTGCGCAGGTTTTTGTGTGGACACAAGATTTTAATTCCTTTGGGTAAATAACAAGGAGTGTGATTTCAGGATCATATGGTAAGACTACGTTAGTCTTGCAAGAAACTGCCAAACTGTTTTCCAAAGCAGCTGCGTTACATACTTTTCTTTTTTTTTTTTTTTTTTTTAATCTCCCCAAGTGATTGAAGATTCCAGCCAGGGTTAAGAACCCCTTGTCAAGGGTATGTTTAAGTAAAGTGTTTCCTTTTTTTCACCTTTTCTCTCTTCATGAGGACAAGGTCACTCTCCCCTCAGTTCCTGGTCCTTCCCCCATCACCAGTCAGTTCTTTCTGGCCAGTAAGAAATTCCAGATGAAGCTCCTGACCAGGCTCTCTATATCTTCGAGCCAAAACTGTTAATAATTCACCAAAGTAGACATTGCAAGGAACAAAAAGTTCATCAAGCTACAAACTCTGCTCTGAAAGAGTCAGGGGATAAGAAAACCCAGTTCCTGTACTATCAGAGTATTACATGACAACTGTCACACCATGAATACACAGGAGGTTCAAAGCCGATGAGGGAAATGAGAAACAAGTAGTCTCATGGGGGAAGTGATATTTTAGGTGGTCCTTTGATCACTGGTAGGCTTTAAGGGTACATGAGGATTTATTATACAATAGGTCTTCTTTTAACATATTTAAATGTTTTCATTATAAAAAGTTTTTTAAAAAAATAATGGGTAGGATATTGACAACCAGAACCCAGAAATGCAACAGTGAGGCTCTAAGCAGAGTGAGCATGAGCTCCTAGTGGTGGAGAGAAGGCACCGTGGTATATTCAGCCAAAGACTGAAAGCCCAAAACTAATAATCTCTAAATTTCATATTTAAGAAGGGAAGTCAGCTATGTTTTTCAGTTGAGGAGGTCACGTTAGGTCATCCACATTTCAAAAAAAATAATGTAACAAGGTAAATCTTATATCTGCAGAATATTTTGAAACTGTGGGACACACACAGACACAAACAGACACACACACACACACACCCATATACACACACCTGGGTGTTTTAAGCTTCCAGGTCTCGGCTTATATTCTCCCTGGAATGTTGTCATCACCTGTCTCTACTGGTCAACTTGAACACTCAACTCAGGCATATTCTCCTTCTGGGAGACTTCCATAAAAAAAAAATTTAGAATAAATGCTCCTCCTCTGTGTGGTCACAGCAGTCTGGATGTCTCCTTTCCTATACTGATTGACTGAATCCATCTGTTCACCCATGCCTTGCACTCGAATGCCAACTCTTCAAAGCCGTCCACCATGTCCTACCCAGGCACGGGGCAAGCAATAGACCCAAGAAGTCAGAGGCAGAGACCACAGCCATCTGACTGATAAATAAGCTACTTAAACTTTATGGAGGGGGCACCTGGGTGGTTCAGTCGGTTAAGCATCTGACCGGCTCAGGTCATGATCTCGCGGTTCATAGGTTTGAACACCACGTCGGGCTCTATGATGACAGCTCAGAGCCTAGAGCCTACTTCAGATTCTGGGTCTCCTTCTCTCTCTCTGCCCCTCCCCCCCCCCTCTCCTTCAAAAATAAATAAACATTTAAAAAAAATTAATAAACTTTATGGAGGCAAAACCCATAGGCTCTGGTAATTTACTGGATTAGAGGTGTGGAAGATCAGAAGATAAGCAGTAACAGCAGTAACACTAGTAGTAGTAATTTGGCTTTTTTACACCTAAATGAAATTAAGTGAAAGGAGAAGGTCAAGGCCAGTTGGGATGGGTGGTGGAGAAGGAAGACAATGAGTCCCAATTCTGACAAGTAAAGTCTAAGATGCTGGGGTGGGGGTGGGGGGACTGTGACAAATTTCAAGCAGACAAATGGAGCTTAAGGTGGGGGGTGGGGGGGCGGGGAATATGCACACCTGGGAGTGACCAACAAAGGTAGAGAGTCGAAAACAAAACAAAACAAAACAAAACAAAACAAAGAGTTGGATGAGAGGCTGAGAAACAAAAAGAACAAGAGAATGGAAGGCAGACAAGGCGAGACCATTTTGACAGAATGAGATGTGAATGAAGCATCAGTGAAACACACAGAGGATTGATGGATGTACCAAAGAGGAATAAGCCAATGTGTTCAGAGCAGCACCATCAATTCATTCGGAAATGGTCGTATTTTCAAAGAATGAAAGCACTCAGATGACTCTTCTTACAACCTCAGGTGATCGAAGCTCTTTTTTTTTTCAGACTGGGTTGAACTGAAGCATGTTCTCGTGTTAACGGTTTGATGCTGACTATGTGTTCTTGAAGGAATGTAAAAGCAAATCACAGCCAATGCCCTTCACTTGTGGTCTGGGCCCCGAGTGAAGGTAGGAGGCAGGCAGTGGTTAGGTGGGGAATCCCCAATGTCTGTGCTCATCTTCCTCATTTATGGGCTGCTTCATTCATGAGTCTCTACTGAAAGGAAATGTAGTCATACGAATGTTCAAGTACCACTTTGAAATAAAAATGTGGCAAGGGGTTGCCGAGAAATTTAGTGACATGTTTCACCTTTTCAAAATGGTGCACTAAATTTTAGTTTAGGTTTAAAATTAGCACTCATATTTTAGAGATAAATACTGAAATGTCTCCAAATGAAATAATATGGTTGTAGAGTTTGCTTCAAAATAATATGGTGGAGTAGGGTGGGGAGGGGAGCTATAGATGAAATAAGATTAGTCATGAGTTGGGAATTGTCAAAGCTAAGTGACAGATACATGGTAATTCATTGTCCTGGGTGCCTGTGAATACGTGAAATTTTCCAAAACATAAAGATTTTATTAAATAGCTACTGAACAACAGAAAATTCTCTTTTAATACTTCAAATAGAGGGATAGTGAATAAGAGGGTTGAATTTTTTTTTTTTCCTTGGGAGAAATAGATTATTTTCCCCCCTCTGGTCCAAGGTCATACTTTTAATAGCAATGTGATCACCTCCCTTCTAGCCAAGGAAAACTACAGAGGAGTAACTTTGATTCCACCAGCTGCATGAAGGCTGCGATGCAAAGAAATAACACAGGAAAGTCCTTCGTCTATAATCCTTCTTAGAGTGTTAACCAGTGCAGTCTATCCTGCCTCTCTCCTGATTTCACCCCACTTCTCCTCTTGAACTACATTCTACCATGATATCATTTACCCGTGAAAGAAGGTACACCTTAAAAAGAAGCATCTGATATTCATCTCTGTAAGGATATATTTCATGACCTTATGTGATGCCCTCTTTATAAAGACGCTTAGAAAAAAATGTGTGTCATCAATAATTAGAAGAGTTGGCTTCTTCTGTATAATTGATCAATCTCTCCCTATGGATGACATGAATGTTTTCCTTTGTGTTTCCATCCTTGGGTTGATGGCTAAAAACCCGGGACACCTGGGTGGCTCAGTCGATTAAGTGCCTGACTTCAGCTCAGTTCATGATCTCATGGCTTGTGAGTTCGAGCCCCGCATCAGGTTCTGTGCTGACAGCTCGAAGCCTGGAGCCTGCTTGGGATTCTGTGGCTCCTCCTCTCTCTCTGCCTCACCCCTGTTCACACTCATGTTCTCTCTCTTTCTCAAAAATAAATAAATATTTAAAAAAAAAAAAAACTTTTAAAGCTTAGGGCCAAACTGGGACTCATATTCATATTTGTGCCCAAGTAAGTATTTTCTTTTTTTTTTTTAATTTTTTTTTTGAATGTTTATTTATTTTTGAGAGAGAGAGACAGACAGAGCATGAGCAGGGGAGGGACAGAGACAGAGGGAGACACAGAATCCGAAGCAGGCTCCAGGCTCCAAGCTCCGAGCTGTCAGCACAGAGCCTGACACGGGGCTTGAACCCACCAGCCGTAAGATCATGACGTGAGCCGAAATCGGATGCTCAACCAACTGAGCCACCCAGGCGCCCCCCAAGTAAGTATTTTCTGTTTGTGTCTTATCTACCCCTTTAATAACATTTTATAACGGAGCATCTTAGATACACATGAAAGTAAACAAAACAATTGTAATCAACTCGCATGAACCCATTCCCCAGCTTCAACAAATATCAACTCATGGCCAATTTTGTTTCACCTATACCCACCCACCTTCCCAGACAACAAATCATTTTGTACATAAATATGTTACCCAATATCTCCAAAAGAAATTGACTATTAAAAAAAAACATAACCACAAAGAATGTCATCGCATGTGAATAAATAATTTCTTAATATCTACTCACTGTTCAAAATTCTAATGGTCTCATAAATATCTCAAATAGTGTTAAATTATGGTGTGTTTGAATCAATATCCAAATTAGGTCCATATTTTATGACTGCTTGATAAAATTTCTTCTCTCTTCGTCTATAAGCTCCCTCTCCACTTCTTATTATCTACCCCTCCCTCTACATGAAATTGTTTTGTTGAAAAGATCTGACCATTTGTTCTATAAAGCTTCCCACTGGGTTCTGCTGATTTTATCCCTTATTGATTCCCACACTCCTCTGAAAGTTAGAGCTCAATCAGATTCAAACATGACTTTTTTGCTTGGCAAGACTCCCTCACAGGTGACCTCATTTACTTTTTATTTATGCTAAATTGCTGAATTATATGCATCCTAGTAAACTATCTTCAACTCTTAATGGAAAAAGGAAGAAATAAATAAATAATCCCTCAACAACACTTGGTATTCAACAAACTTTTTAATCTTTGTCAGTTTGGTAAGTAAACAAGAGTACCTCATTGTTTTTAATCACATTTTTTAAATATTTAGCACAGTTAACAAATATATTAACAAATATTTTTGTATGTCTACTGATATCTGTATTTGTCTATGAACTGCCCATTCAAACTATTTGCTCACTTTTATATTAGTATTATTATTATTATTTTATTTATAAGAGAAGACATTGCCCCTTTGGAAGTTTGTATTGCAACACACACACACACACACACACACACACACACATACACACACAATGTTTGGGCTTTTCTCCCCTTTCGATTATACAAAATTAAAAATTTTTGCATTCCTTTCTGTCCTCTGCATTTTTTAAAAACTTTTTAATGTTTATTTATTTTTGAGAGAGAGAGGCAGAGCGTGAGCAGGGGAGGGGAGAGAGAGGGAGACACAGAATCCGAAGCAGGCTCCAGGCTCTGAGCTGTAAGCACAGAGCCCGACTTGGGGCTCAAACCCACAGACCGTGAGATCATGACCTGAGCCGAAGTCAGACACTCAACTGACTGAGCCACCCAGGCGCCCCAGTGGCCTCTGTCTTTTTATAAGGCAAGAACATTGTTTCCTCTTCCCCAAAACCGCCTGTTAGATAGTTGTCCCAATGCCACCTGTTGATCTGTCCCTTTGTTCCTCCGTTAATCTTATATACCTTTTTAACATGTATACCTCTTCTATAACTTCATTGGCTTCCATGTCAAAAAATAATTAAATGTAATGGTCACTGCAGACATATTCACTTGATCCTGACTTGAAGAAAACTTCTAGCCTTCCACCTTAAAAAAAGTATGCTTGGTTTAATTCATTCGTAGAAGTATATAACTGTTCACATTTTAGTGAGGGGAGTAGGCTACCAAAGGTTCCCAAGATGTGCCCGTATCCTAATCCTTGGCACCTGTGAATACTACCCTAGTAACACTTTTGCAGATGTGATTAAATTAAGGATTTTGAGATGAGGAGATTATCCTGGATTACCCAGGTGGGCCCTACAGGCCATCAGAAGTGTCCTTACAACGAGAGGAAAGGGGAGGTTCAACTTGCCCAGAGAAGATGGAGGCAGAGACTGGAGTAAGGAAGCCACAGTCCCAGGCATGCCGGCAGCTCCCAGAAGCTACACAAAGCAAGGAAAGGATTCTCTCCCATTCTCTCCCAGAGCCTCTGGACGGAGCCTGGCCTGCCCACGCCTTGATTTCAGACTTTGGCCTTCAGAAGTAAGACAGAATAAATTTCTATTGTTTTAAGTAACCAAGTTTGCAGTAATTTGTTACAGCAGCTGCAAGAAACTAATACAGTGAATTATTAGAAATGGACACTGAAGTTTATCAAATTCTCTTTCAAAACTTACCCAGTGTCTCTCCTACCACACCCAAGCTGCCCCACTCTCTACCAAATAGATTTCTTACTTTTCTGTCTTTTCCCCCTTCTTTTACCCTTCATTTTCATTCCCTTTATTTCCTTATTAACTGCTTCTGCTGCAGGACTTCCAGAGCATCCTGTGATCCTACAATCCTGGTGGTCATAGAAACACCTAGAAAGCCTTGACAATAAAAGGGGACAAAACAAGCAACACTGAGAAGCTAACTGCGAACTAGAAGGAGTGGGTATGGGTAGACGGAGCCATCCCACTCCTCGGTGGATGCCCTTCGCTGGAACAAAGAAGGAATGAATGCTGAACTGGAAGGCTTCCAGTTCTAACTGGATGCCATCTCAGAGGAAAACTTCTAAGAAATGCAGCCCTTTCTCCAGGCCTGTGGCTCATTCTGGAATCCCTTATGCCCCCTGCCAACAAGAAACAAGAATGTAAAGAAACCGTGGCCAAAACAACATCAAAAAACTATGTCAGGATCCTTCACCGTGCAACTCTAACCTTCCAGCCTGGAAAAAAAAAATCAGTATAATCCTTTGCACTAAGGTTGCTTCTGCAATGTCTAAGTCACCTTTGTTTTCCAGGGAGGATGGTTGCTCTGAGAGTCCTGTTTTGCAAACCATAGTCAACGTACTCTCCTGGCTTAGTGCATTTTCCCCTGGGCACACTCCTGGGTAGAGGTTCACGGCGGTCCGTTAAAAAACAGAGACCAAGAAATAGCTTTGAGAACACCACGAAATTTAAATGTGATTTTCCAAGAGGAGAATGCTAACATACAAAAGCAATCAACTTAATTCCAAAGCAGAGTTCTTGATGTGAATCTACTCGTATTTCAATACTATGTCAGATCCTGTGGGACCCTTCAGGGAAAATTCCACAGTGCCATAGAAAGACTTCAGGCCCTCAGTTTCTAGCTCTGGATAAGCCATTGTCACCGTAATTAACAAGTATTGCTTCAGGCAGCGCTATAACTCAAGGTGTCAAAAAAAGTGGAGTTCTCTAGTCTTGGGTAATAAGTCTAGAAATTGTTCCAGGCAGTCAGTCACCGTGAAACATGTAAATCAGTTAATGTCCAAGACTCAGGACCCAAAAAAGTATATAACTTCCTTACTGCACCAAGAGACTGTTCCACCTACCCACGTGATCAGAAATGGGAGTGAAACGTGTAAACTTAAATAGACTCTGGGAGGTCTCTTACACACTGTTCTCTATACAACTTCCCCGAGCCAGCTTTAATGGCTCGTGAGAAGGTATTAATCTAAGCCTCATCCTTCAAATGGGAATATCTGTATCTCACCTTGGTGGAATGACACAGGCTAAGCAAAACATATGCAGGGCCAGTGGATACAAGTGTGTTGGATAATTGAACGCTGAAAATTGCCATGTCAGGCTACTCTACCATTTTTGGCAGGTGCGTTCTTTTTTTTTTTTTAATTTTTTTTAATGTTTGTTTATTTTGAGAGAGAGAGAGAGAGGGATGGAGGGAGGGAGAAGCAGAGAGAGAGGATCCCACGCAGGCTCCGTACTGTCAGAGCAGAGCCTGACGCTTGGGCTCAAACTCACCAACCGTGAGATCATGACCTGAGCCGAGATCAAGAGTTGGACGCTTAACCGACTGACCTGCCCTGGGGCTCCTAGGTGCTTTCTTATTAACAAGTAACTGCTCATTAGACTAATAATAGCAACTAATATTTATTGAGAATTTATTACATACAGGCATGGTGCTCAGCTTCACACATAAGCTCTTAATTTAATGATGAGTACAACGCATGGGATGAGTATTACTTATTCCATTTCAAGGCCCTTGTCCAGACACGTGGAGCTTTACAGATGTGAGCAGTTGCTTTCCTATTAAATATAATGATATGCAGTCCTTCAATTGCAATTACTTTTTGTCTCAAGTCTATTTCCATTAGCTCGTAGAGGGATTATTGCCGACCCGTGTCCGGGCTCTCCCCAAAATCTGGGATCCGAAAGTAAAAGTTCTGGGTTAAATCCCCTGTGCAGACCTTCTACCCCGATGCCCAGACTTCTTGAGATAACACACGTAGGTTACAAAGCTGTTTACCAGGAACCACTGTGACCTGACCTAAGGCCTACCAGGAGATCAAGGCTCAGTCGAAAAGCTCTATTGTCATGAACTTTGTCCAAGATATTTTATTTAACCTTTCTGGACTGTAGTTCCCCTGATGCTGAAATGGAAAATATTCCATCGATAAAACTAGCTAATCTTCTCATTAAATGGAGCTCTGGTATTTGGAGGAACATGATACCAGTTTCATAGACAATGTCATAAAGTTGTCTACCGTGTGATAGTTCTGTGGTATGTTCGTAGACCAGCACTCCTTCCCTAAGGGGGTTCCGATAAAATTGATAAGCCTGTCTCCTACCTGACATAAATTGCTTTAGCGGGAGGCTAATGGCCAAGTGGCTATTTAAAAGCTGTCACTATGGCTTCTGTTTGCAAAACACTGTGTTAGTGCAACTTGGGCTATGCAGGGATGCCCCTCTCTCAATACAAAACAAAAAACAAAAAAAACAAAAAACAAATATGGTGGGTGGGGGGCTTTCAGTCCATTAATGGACTCCTTGATTGGCTCATCCTGATGGTCATCTCAGCCTGATGTTTCTCCCATTTTACCAGAAGATTCACCAGTTCTGGGCTGGACTAAACACTCAAGGTCACCGAAACCCTTAAATCTGATCATATTCCAAACACCTCAACACTCAACATAAAATAAATGCACAAAACTAAATATATTCCAACCAATACCTTGGGGGAATTTTCTATGATGGAAGAACTCCTGGCTCTGAGTAATGGTGGTACTTTTTCTCCAGGAAACTGCCCCCTTCTGCAGTGCTTAACAAATAAACCAACCAACAATCAACACTCTCACTGCATCTGGCCACATAACCAGAATGAGAGTCCACTAGGGGTTGTCGGGCCTCTGGAACAATGCCTGGGAAAACTATTTGGAAAATCTGCTTTCCATCTTGCTGAAACCCCACTTCTCTCTCACATCCGTAACTGTCCTAGGTAGGATATGCTCTAGACTTAATTTTAGCACAGGACTCCCAACTCTGTAACTCAATCTCTTTGTCAAAAGGACACATAAATGAGGAAAGTACACAGACTTTGCAAAAAAAAAAAAAAAGGTAACTGTGGGCAGGGAGACAACACATAGCATATTGAGGAAGAAATAAGAATCTAAGAAATAAGAAATAAGAAAGTTTGGGAGTTTTGGGTTCTTTTGTGCATTTGTTACCACTTTCTAAATACGATGGGAAATTTGAGCAGCTGTCTAGCTGAGAAAAGAAGCCAATGGGGAAAGAGACAAAGAGGCCAGAGAAGTACACAGAAATGATGGGGCAAAATTCCCAAAGGGCAGCGTGGGATCAATAGCACAGTGGAGAAGGCTGGACTTAGAGAAAGGAGTGGAGGGTCTCTCTTTACCATAAGAAGGAAGAAGGGCGTAAATAGTGACAACAAAGAGAAAATTCAAGGGGCGCCTGGGTGGCTTAGTTGGTTAAGTGTCCGACTTTGGCTCAGGTCAGGATCTCATGTTTGTGGGTTCAAGTCCTGCAACAGGCTCTCTGCTGTCAGCACAGAGACCGTTTTGGATCCTCTGTGCCCCTCCCCCCAACCCCTTCCTCTCTCTCAAAAATAAATAAACATTTAAAAAAAAAGAAAATTCAGAGTGAAGGGAAGTTGAGAGAGGCACTCTGTATTGACGTATAACAGGGTGTTCTGCCAAGATTTCCCATGGGGTTCTAGGAAACACAGAGCCAAGAAACATTAGAAACAGCCAGAATAGGTCGGCAAAGAAGTTCCTGTAGTTTCGAGTGAAACTTTACCACATACCCTTGCAGTATATAAGCTCCCGAGGAAGTAGCTAATGAAAAACATAAGGGAACATTCCAAAAGACCACTCAACTATGTAAAGCTAAAGTAGGTGTGATCTATAACTTCCTTATTTCCTCCAAGAACCTCCTCCATTCCAAAGTGGCTCATCATAAAACCTGGAAGCAAAGGAGTCAGAAGTGGTGCTCAGCTCAAGAACTATCCATGAGTCTCAAAGCTCACACGTGGGGAGTATGTTGTATATTTCATCCTTCTAGAAAATTCAGCAAGTCTGTTATTAAAGGGCTCAAATTCTTTTAAAATTTTTCAATGTGTTTTTATTATTTTTGAGAGAGGGAGAGAGACAGAATGTGAGTGGGGGAGAGGCAAAGAGAGAGGGAGACAAAGAATCTGAAGCAGGCTCCAGGCTCTGAGCTGTCAGCACAGAGCCCGACACAGGGCTTGAACCCACGAACCGGGAGATCATGACCTGAGCCGAAGTCAGTCACTTAACCGACTGAGCCCCCCAGGCGCCCCCATCTATTTAAATTGTACAATTCGAGGGGCGCCTGGGAGGCTCAGATGGTTAAGCATCCGACTTCGGCTCAGGTCATGATCTCCCGGTTCCTGGGTTCGAGCCCCACGCCGGGCTCGGTGCTGACAGCTCAGAGCCTGGAGCCTGCTTTGGATTCTGGGTCTCCCTCTCTCTCCGCCCCTCCCCCACTTGCGCTCTCACTCTGTCTCTTTCAAAAATAAATAAACAATAAACAAACAAACAAATAAATAAATTTGTACAATTCGATGGTTTTCAGCATACTCACAGACTTGTGCAGCTATCACCACAATCAATTCCCTAATATCTCTCACCCACAAAAGACACATCATACCCATAACCATCACGGCTTATTTTCCTCCAAGGCCATCCCTCCCTCTGGTCCTAGGCGATCACTAATCTAAATTCTGTCCCCGGAGACCTCCCTATCCTTGACGCTTCGGATATATGGAATCCTACCCTCTGTCGCCTCCCCCTTGTGTGCCAAAGACTGTGTTCTCTGAAGCTAAACACTTTACTGCATCTCCCAATGGTCTCAGTCTCCACAAGCCGTTGGGCCCAAAGCTTTGCTCTCTGCAAAGCTTGAAAGTAGGACGGTCCCAGGGGGTAAGGCTGCGCAACGAGTCGCGTTCTCCCTGTGTGCCAAGTTGCAAACAGGTTGAGGCTGGTGGGAAGAACGGAATGTCCCATGACAAAGAGGAGGGGCACAGAGAGAGTCACAGGCAGCAGGAGGAGCTGCCCGTGCTGGGGAACGAAAGTGAAAGAGCATGAAGGAGCAGACAGAAATGCAAAATGCTAGGAAGTGAGACTAAGTCCTTCGGCATGCTTAGCTTTCAAGACTAGAAGCCCCGTGAAGGGCTGGACTGGGTCTTGCAAACGATTTGATTCCTACATGTTATAAGCAAATAAGAGAACATTCAATGTGGGGATATCAGGTTCACGCTCCCGATCCTCCTGTATCGGGGAGGGCGGGGGGAGAGCAGGCAGCCAAGGATGTGTACAAAGCGATGTTATGGAAGGTAAAGGCACATGTCCCGGGCTTGGCTCCCCAAATATTATCACGGTCAGTCAAACCCCGTTACATGAAGCTCCAAGAAACTGTTCAACTTCTCCGGCGGTACTGAAATTCTGTAATATTTAAGACTGCCTGGAAAAAGTAAGCCGTTAACTGGGGCTAAGCCTTTTTTTTTTCTTTTTTTACATATCAAATAAGTAGCTATGGCTATGGGATTAGCTCTCTTTCCACAGACAACGCAACCTATTCGAAATATTTTGGCAGAGGCTGGAATCACTGGAAACACCAGGCTTCCCGCTGAGTATTTATGTGACCACATGCTTTTTCAGTGAACTAAACACTTTTACAAGCACAAGTTGAAACACAGCTTGCTCTGACCTTGGGAGAAAAGTGGAGACACGAACACTCAACAGGTAGCTCAGCTCAAAACCCTTCCCGGAGTCTTTATACTCAGAGCCTAAGAAAACTCCCCTCTGTGGTAGCTGGGTAGCTGGCCGACGGATGCCTCCCAGCTGGCACGGGCACAACAGGGGCCAATGTCTTCTTACCCAAGGGGCCACGTAAGCTAATGATGTCACCAAGAAGGGAACTGAAGAGATTAACACATGCCGCTTCCGTTCATTCATCCTCCCCTCAAATATTTACTCAGTCCCTACTACGCGTCGGCACCAAGCTATGCCCTGAAAGTAAGACAGTAATCAGAGCTAGCCCCCTGCTCCCGCCCACCCCACTCTCCGGTATGTCTTTTCTGGAATGATGAAGTTACACTGGGATACTCCCAGTGGCTCCAGGAAGGACAGAACTATGGTCACTTCCTACATGGCCTAAATGAGCCGGGCGGTGGGGACAGGAGAAAACCAGGCAGCCCCTGTGGTTAATTCCCAATGTTTGAGGAAGTCTGTCTCTGCCTCCTTCCTAACTGCCAGCCAAGTATAATTCAAATTACTCAAGCTGGCATTCAAGAGCCTTCCCTAGTTGTGCTGTCTACTCCTGCCACCTCTAAGAAGTAACTAAGACCCAGCCTAACAGAAGTCATTGCTCTTTCCTTGAACACACCCAACCTGGGTCTTGACCCTTCCTCTGGCCATGCTGCCCCTGCTCCCTGTGTCGTGCATACACACAGTCCTCTGCCCACGAAGAGCTCTTCTGCCCACGTTTTGGTCCAATGACTTCTTCTTACCTACTCATCCCTCACCTCCCATCTCCTTCCCTTCCCCTCCACCCATAAGACTAAAAAGCTATCCGTGGATCTTCTGCTCTGCACAGGCAGGAGGTAGGTCACCAACATTTACCCCAGGCCCAAAGTGAGGAATTTAACCGATATCACCCTCTGCTAACCCTCCCGAGTGCCTAATGATTTGTTGTCCTCAATGCACAGCTGAGAAACTGAACTTTAGAATGGTTAGGTAAATACTCCAGGGCATCACCGCTAGATAAGAGTGGTGCAGACTGTGTTCTGCTCCAATCCTGAACCGCCCTCACTCACCCGTTTGGAGTGCACTGCGTGCAGAGGACAACTCGAGCCCTGCCCCCCTTCCCTGATCTGGCTTTCCAATTCAGCCCAGGTTCCGGCTACTTCCACACTGATGCGACCTGGCAGTGCCTCATCTTTTATTTTTTAAGATGTTTTCTTTTTTTTCATATTTATTTATTTATTTTTGACGGGGGGGGGGGCACGCAGAGGGACGAAGAGAGAGAGGGGGAGATTATTCCAAGCAGGCTCTGCGCTATCAGCACAGAGCCTGACGCGGGGCTTGATCCCACAAACTGTGAGATCATGACCCGAGCTGAAATCAAGAGCTGGAGGCTTAACCTACTGAGCCACCCAGGCGCCCCAACGGTGCCTCATCGTTAGTTGCACCAGATGCCCTCTTCCCGTCTCTGGATTCCTACTCTCAGAGTTCTCTGGCTGACGGAATCTGCTGGGCTTGCTGACGTGCAGAAGCTGAGGTCAAAGCCTGTGGGGCCACCTGCGATCAGTGAACGACGATGGACAGGAACTGAGGAATAAGCCCTTTAGTCCCATGGGCACGGGGTTCTGAGATACATTTCTCAAGGCTCTTAGAAGATCCAATGGTATTAAACATCAGTTGCCCCAGCAGTGACTGCTGCATGGGCTCTTCCCTCCCTCCCTGTCCTGTCTACCTTGTCCGTCCTATTGACTGAGATACAGGGACGAACACATCTCTTGCACACAGGCGTCTATTTCGGGCTCTGCGTTCAGAGGCGGCAGGTAGCAGAACTATGAGCCAAAGCAGGGGAGAACTCAGCAGCAGTGCGGGCTGTCAATCTGCCCTGCCCCTCGGGCCACACGAATCAGAGATCCCACGGTGCTTGAAGTGCCTGGGAAGGACGCATGTCTCACCTGTGGATGTCAACTAGCTTCCTCTTCTCAGTCACTCCGGTGCCGGCACAATGCACCCATGAATGGCCTGGCCCTGGTGGCAGGGATGGAGGCTACGCATGGGCCCAGCAGCGTGGGCTTCCTCCGACCAATGACGTAGCCATTGCTCCTGCTAAATGTCCAGCCAATCAATAGCAGAGACAGACGCTAATCCCTATAGTATACCTTCAAGGATGGCAGCCGGCCCTTTGGTGGAGGGTTGATTTTAACCTACCACTTCTACCCTGGAGGTGAGGAGGAGAGAGTAATTCATGGTTACTGGAACTCATGCCCACCGACTCCAAATACGGGTTTGCCTTCTCCGCGGGCACAGTATCCAAGGACCTAAGAAAGCCTAACCTACCAGCACGGTAGGCCACATCACATTGTTGCAGACCAAGGGACTGATTTATGTCAAAGGAGGCATGACAATGGGTGTATGACCGAGGAATCCACTCGTTGGATCACAAACCTCATTGTTCCAAAGCAGCCAGCTTAACTGAATTGTGAAATGGCTTTTTACTCAGGAACCAGCAGAGTTAGGGCAGTAGCATACCAACAGCCTGCTCTTCCAGTGTCACCTAGATCCGTGCCCCACCCCTCGAATTTCCGGAAGGAAACTCGTTTGCCTTCAGAGTGGGCAATGGCGTTGAGAACTGAGGACGAGGAGTGTTCACTGCTACTTGAATATCATCTCTTCTTGGCCATTTTGCCAATCAGAGGTGGGAGGGGCGCCTGGGTGGCGCAGTCGGTTAAGCGTCCGACTTCAGCCAGGTCACGATCTCGCGGTCCGTGAGTTTGAGCCCCGCGTCAGGCTCTGGGCTGATGGCTCGGAGCCTGGAGCCTGTTTCCGATTCTGTGTCTTCCTCTCTCTCTGCCCCTCCCCTGTTCATGCTCTGTCTCTCTCTGTCCCAAAAATAAATAAACGTTGAAAAAAAAAATTTTTTTTTAAATAAAAAAAAAGAGGTGGGAAATATATAAACGTGGGTACATACATACACCCATGCATTAAAAATACATGTATGTGGGGCGCCCGGGTGGCTCAGTCGGTGACGTGTCTGACGTCAGCTCTCTGCTGTCAGCACAGAGCCCGCCTCAGATCCTCGGTCTCCCTCTCTCTGTGCCCTTCTCCCACAGTCTCTGCCTCTCTCAAAACTAAATTAACATTAAAAAATTAAAAATACGCATATGTGTACATCTGTACGTGAACATACGTATGTACATCCACGCGCAGAGCTTAGAAGTCATGAATTCGTACAAAGGTGGCCAGTTCCAATCCATCCGCCCAGGGTTCCTTTTGCTTTCTCTCACTTGCTCAGTCCTATAACACATCTAAAAGAGTGTCAAGGCAGCTGCCTCCATGCCATTGTATGTTTTTCATTTTAAGAGTAAAATTGTAATTTTGACACAAAGCTCCCCAGCAGAATTTCACTCCTGCTTTATTTGCCAGCAAAGTATCACACCCATGTCAGAACCAATCTCTGGCAAAGGACGTGGGACCACCATGATCGGCTTCGACCAATCGTCCTCGCCACACCTCCACTCCTGGGGCTGGGGTCAGGGTCTCCCCTCAAGTGCATGGTCACGTGGAGGAGGGTGAGATACCTCAAGAATATAGGGTTTCTAGTAGGCAGAAGGAAGGGGGCCGTGGAGTATGGATATTAGGGAGGCAACCAGCTGTATCCACTATATTAACCTACAATCCATAGAGCAGACGAGGTGACTTAAATCCTCTGAAATAATATGCAAACTTCTTTGTGTGCGCACATGCATAGTTTTCAAGGGAGAGGATCCTCGGTCATCATCATTTCTCAGAGGGCTCAGGCGCCCAAGAAAAGACTAGAACCATTTGATTTTAAGCTGGCAGGGGCACCTGGGTGGCTCAGTTGGTTAAGCGTTGGACTTTGACTCAGGTCATGATCTCACCGTCTGTGAGTCTGAGCCCCGCGTCAGGCTCTGCACTGAGAGCATGGAGTCTGGAATCTGCTTCAGATTCTGTGTCTCCCTCTCTCTCTGTTCCTCCCCTGTTCATTCTCTCTCTCTCTCTCTCTCTCTCTCTCTCTCTCTCTCTCTCTCAAAAATAAATAACATTAAAAAAAATTTTTTTTTATACTGGCACAGTCTTCTTCTTCCATTTACGGGGTACAAGAGGTTTCCAGGAACTTAGACCCTAATTCAGAAAATGCAAGGGTTTCCCCAATCTCATTTGCTACATTCCTGCCCCTAAGGCAGAAATCAGAAAACTGCACGGCCTTTGTCAAAATACAAATGTTTGTCTCAATTTGAGTCCTCCTAGAGTTCGTTCCTAGAGACGGACTTTTCAGGCTTCTAGGGCAATTAAGGGGCACTAAATCTCCTCCACATTAGACATGCTGGCTTTAAACTTCCAGTCTTCTAAAGAAAAAAGGGGACCACGCAGGAGTCTCCAAAGGAACAAAGGGAGCAGAAGTGCAAACCACCATAAAAGAAGAGAGTCTGTGGTTTAGGAGCCAAAGAGCAAATGTCAAGGCAGCTTGTCAGTGTCAGTGTGTTCTCAGGATTTTATCCCATTGGCCCCAAATGCAGCGTTCAGTGTCCTAGACCAAATCTGGGGCAGTTGTGGTAATAGAAAGAGCTCCCCAGTTCAGAGCTTTAATCCTCTAGGGTTCCTTCAACAGTTGTATTTATCTGTCCCAAAGAGCTGAATACAAAGAGTGGCAGCCACTGCAGAATCGGGGGGGGGGGGGGGTGCATTAAAAAGCATATGCCCTTGGGTGTGGCTCTTAAATTTTTGCCAGGCAGACAACTGCTGTGCAGACAGAGATGCAATCCCAGATTCTAGATCCAACGTAGCCATCTTGGTGACAGGGTGACCCTATAAAATGACCATCCCACATGGACACTCTGGAGGATGAAGGAGGACACTGTTAATGACTAAAGCAAGGCATGCAGGGTGAAGGAGGGCAGTCCCAGCACACCCCACTCAGCCGATGCTTCCTACCACTCTCCTCCGCTGTCCTCTCTGCGTTCCTGCAGCCCCCGCGTGTCCCGTACATTGTGTTCGGCATCACGGAAAATAAAAAGGAAATTAAAAGAAAATAGCATATTATGGGGGCACCTGGGTGGCTCATTCGGTTAGGCGTCCGACCCTTGATTTCGGCTCAGGTCACGATCTCGCTGTTCGTGGGTTCAAGCCCCGAGTCAGGCTCTGCACTGACAGGCCCGGAGCCTGCTTGGGATTCTCTCTCTCCCTCTCTCTCTGCCCCTCCCCTGCTCGTGCACTCTCTCTATCCCTCTGTCAAAATGAATGAAGTTAAAAAAAAAAAAATAGCGTATTACGGCATACCATAATACACCGCACCATGTTGTCCTTGCGCACAAGGGGTCGAGCTCTCTTCATTCTAACGTTACTCCGTCTTGAACACGACCGTCCTGGTAGGCTTAAAACCAAACTTAACGGACACTCACTCTGCGCTAAGGCATTATAGGACCATTTGTAGGCTTTGGTTTTTAAATCTTATATCCAAGTGACTCACTGGACTATTTTGGTCTTGGGAACGAAGCCGCATTCAAAAAACCTTGCTGCAATCCCACATACCAGGGTAGACAGAGGCCCTCCTGACAGAGGCTACAACATCCGCCTGAGGTCGGGGCATCAAACAGATCTGACCAGGTACTCACTGCAAATCTCTTGAGCCCTGATCATTTTTTACACTTTATTTTTTTTCTCAATAAGTTTATTTATTTTGAGAGAGAGAGAGCGAGTGCGTGTGCAAGTGGGGAAAGGGCAGAGAGAGAGAGAGAGAGAGAGACAGAGACAGAGAATCCCAACCAGGCTCCGCACCACCAGGGCAGAGCCCGATGCGGGGCTCAGACTCACAACCCATGAGATCATGACCCGAGCCAAAGTCTGACACTCAACCAACTGAGCCACCCAGGTGCCCCCATATCTTTACGCTTTAAATCGCCTCCACATACTCTCCTGGAGCAATAATCATTTACAATCACTACTTCATTTTCTAGTTCCCTTGGCTAAAAAATATTTCAAGTCTGGGACTCCTGGTTTCTTCCTCTCATCATTGGGCCAAAATAAAAAAGTAAAAATAAATTTAAAAAGCTAGCTCACCCCTGACGCTTAAAAAATAATAAATTACTCATTAAAACAAACACCAAGGATTTTTCCAAGTTTTCAAAGGTAGAAAATATTTATTTGAAAAGTTAGAAAATGAGGGAAAGTATAAAGAAGAAAATTGAAATTGCCCAGATTCCACCACCGAGGCTAAACCGTTGTTACTATATCGGTGCACTATTTTGGGGTCATTTCTGCACACAGATAGATCTACGAGTTCATAAGCTTCCATATATACGGCATTTTCTCACAAACTTAAGACCATACCGTGTGTGTGATCTTTAACATTGTTCCCATCTCTCGGCATTTCATTGTGAATATGTTCTGCAGACATCGATCGTATTCTTTTTAAATCTCGTTTCGGTTGCAAAATACTCCATTCAAAGCCCTACAAATACTGGCTGCAAAGAGGAATATTTATTTGTAATTGCGAAGTGACCAACTGCATAGCTGGCATGCCTTTGTAGCACATGTGAAACGTGTTTGGCTCTTTAAAAAGAACAAGTTGACGAGTGATATGCTAGGTTACCCAGTTTCACAGAACTTGAAATCAATCCACTTAGAGCACCACCAGCCTCCGAGACGGATACAGAGCTTAAAATCACGGTGGCATCAGACTACCTTTCTCTAAAGGCTGTTCAAAGAACAGAAGGGCATGTTCTAGAAAGGAAGACTTGCCAGAGACCCAGCTTCTAAAGAAACCTATCATTTTTAAATCATACAAAATAATCTATCTACACATTTTTATGCTTTCGACAGGCTTTGCAACGTGCCAAATAATAGTGATACAAAGGTTACTAAGCCATCATCTTCCTCTGGGGGACTTCAGGGCCTCCAGGGTGATGCAGAATTAAAGCTGGGACTTGGAATGCATGTGGCTGCTGGGATTTGGCTGCGGAGACTGGGCAAACCAGTCATAACACGTCGATGAGAAGCATAACGACGGGTCAGGTACACATTAGATTACATTGATTATTCTATCCTGCTTCGATATTGGTTGATACACGTTCCATCAGTTTACCTGCTATGATGCTGGTAAGTTCCACGAACATTTCGAGCTGTTTATACGTGCAGGCACCGTGCTAGGTGCTACAGATACAGAGATGAAAGAGACATGCCTCTCCTCAACGAACTCTGATTTTAGTAGAGGTTACAGATCTATCACACATAATTATATTAGGAGTATAGCAGTGTCACCAGGGAGCTCTGAGAGAAACTGAACAGCTAACCAACCTGGGTGAGGGGGTGGCTCAAGGCTGGCTCCTGGAGCATTGGAGGTGGGAATAGCAGGGGATAAGGTAAAGTTAGGGGAGGCAAGGCATTCCTGTGAAGGAAGTAAGCAAACACGAAGTCAAAAGCAGACAGGTGTGGTGTGTCCAGAGGGTTCTAAGGAGCTGGGGAGGCTACAGTGTAAAATCCTATGCAGAGTGCCAGGCAATGGAATTAGAGAGAGGCAGGGAGAGCCACTAAAGGGTTTGAAGCAACCAACCGGTGTGGTCACAGTTCTGTTTCAGCTGATGACCCTGCTTCATACGTCACTGAAGGACCGGAAGGTAAGAGATGGGACTTCACTTGTCTCGTCACCGTGCCACAAAGCTTCCTCTTCTACTTTCTCTATACAAAGGTTGGCAAGTCCCTCCCATCAAAGGCCAGATCCACCACTGGGCTCTGGAACCACCCTAAGAAGGATTCCAGTCCTTTAGATATTCCCTCCCTGATGATATTCCCCAGTATCCCCAGCATGCTACTCTTGCCCGGTTTATTTGTATCAGTCAACAGCCATGTTCTTCTATCTGCCCTAAAAAATGCTTCACTCCATTCCACATCCCCTCCAGCTACAATTCCAGTTCTCTGAAGAGTTGTCTACATACGCGTTGTTTCTACTTTCTGACTCCTCCTTCCATCGCTCAACCCACCGTGATCTGGCTCTCTTCTGCCATCACACCCCTGAGAAAGTGCTGTCAAGGTCACCCACCACCTCGGTGGACACTTGTCTCATTTTACCCAACCTCTGTAGTAGGCAGGACAATGCCACTCTCCAAAGATGTCCACGCCCTAATCTCCAGAACTTGTGAATATGTCACCTTACACAGCAAAGGAACTTGGCAGGTTGTGTTTAAGGCTAAAGGCACTGAGACAGGGAGATTACTTGAATTGGTTAGGTGGGCCCAATATAATCCCAGATGTCCTAAAAAAGGTAGAAGAGGGAGACAGAAAGGTCAAAATCATCTTCATCTCAATAGATGACTCCCTCCAGCCAGTTGTTCAAACCAGCCATCTTTAATCTCCGCCCATTCTTTTGTCCCCATGTCTAATCCAATGGGCGATCCTATTGATTTTACTTCCCGAAGTGATTCCAAATCTGTCCACATTTCTCTATCTCTCTTGTTAACACCTTGGTCTATACCATCACCATGTCTTGCCTGAACTTCCTGTAACAAGCTCCTACCTTGTCATTCATCCTCCTTTGACACACGTCCCACAAAGGAAGAGGAGAGGTGAAATGTAAACTGGATAAAGCCGCAACTGTGCTTAGAATTCCTCAATAGTTTCCCATTGAACTGGGGGTAAAATGCACTCCTACTGGAGCCTTCAAGGCCCTGAGTGATGTGAGCCCCACCCATTTCTCTGCTTTTATCTCCAATCACTCTCCTTTGATGGTTCTGTGCATTAATCATTCTCTTCTAGTTTTCTGTTCTCTGAACCCACCAAGCTCTTGCACATCCCAGTGTCTTTGCACAAACTGTCCTTTCTGACTAGAACATTTATTTCCCCACTAGGATTATTTCCATTCCAGGTCTTTCCATCGTTTTTTATCTCAGTTTAAACGTCATCATCAAGGAGAGCCTTGCTTGTCTATATCATGCAAAGTATGTACGCCTGTTACATCCTCCATCTAAAATCCTTGTTGGTTTCCTTTGTGATATAATACAGTTTACAAACACGTTAGCTGTCTGTCTGGGTACGTGGCTTTGTTGGTCTTCAGTGCTAGAAAACAAACTCGGTGAGAGCAGAAACAGTGATTAGCTCACTGTTTTATCCCCAGCCCTGAAAAGAGAGAGAATGATTGATCTGTAAATGGTTACTGAATTTCTTAACTTCTTTAGTCAGCCGGGGGGCAGATGGAGAGGGGATCAAGATGGAGGGCAAGAGTGTTGCTTGAGAGGTTACTACAGGGATCCAAGTGAGAGGAGAGAGGAGCCCGGGCTTGATCAGTGACCGTAAAGATGAAGCGGAAAACCGAATTACATGAAAAAGGTCTTCCTAAGAGAAATGGCAGGTACCAACTCGGAACAAGAACACAGGAGAAGCAAATTTGAGCAGACAGGAAGGGATGGGCTTGGGCTGGAGTACAGTGAGGTTAAGAGACCATTCCAGTAAAGAAAGTCAGCCAACAAGGGTCTATGTATTTCTAAAGCTTCAAGGGAAGGTTTGGACAGGCAACCAAGATTTGAGAATTATTATTGTACACAGAAATGTACATATTAGCATTTTTTTTATAGTATAGTATCTTCAGGGTCTCGTCAAAAAGTCCAAGCCTAAAACCACTGTTTAAGAGTCAGCCCAGCAGCAGTGAAAATGGAAAGGGATTCAGTCCAGAGCCTCCCTCTAGAAGAACCAACCAATACACAATGAAAGGAAATTCACCACAATGGCATTTCAGAGCTCCGTACAACCCCCTTTCCTCCCACCTCTTCCCCCTTGATCATCTTAAACCTTCCTGGCTACACATGGCCCATTTCCTAGCACACATCAGCCCAAAAGCACCAAGTGGCCGTGATGCCTGCAGAGCAGACCAGTCGGATATTTTTAAGCATTAGACACAACACCAGCTCAGGGTTTCTCCCTGAGAAGTATTCAAACACAGATCCCAACATTTTCTAGTCTCTTCCTGTATATGTTCATCATATATGGTAACTCTTCTTTACTTAACCCCATATTCTTTGCCTTATTCCAGATCCCTTTATGCCTGCCGGGTATGCAAGTATGAGCAAATAGCTGGCTGAGTAATGCCCAGCTTCAAGCAATGCACCGACCAGAAGAATAGAATGGGGTCCAGTAAGATGACCAGTTCAGGAAGTAAGTGGGCAGGCTGTCACTTACAGATTTATAGAACGTACTAACACCATTTTATTTAAGACTTGGTGTTTGAAGTGGTCGGTTCAGTTAGTCCAACTGGGGTCCCAGCAAGGACTAGATGAATCTCGAATTCCTGCCCGGACATTGCTCAATTTCATATACACAGACCGCAACTCGAACCGCTCCAGCTGGCTCCCGTCATTTAAAACAGCGGTCTATCATTCACTCATTTATTCACTCAGTTGACAAATAGTATCAAGGAGCTATTATGAATCACACTCTGTGGAAGTCCATAAAAATAGAAAAACCATTTCTCTCCTCAATGAGCATATAATCTAGTAGAGAAGAGAAAAGAAACCAAATAAAAGCAAAATAAGTTGTAAGTGTTTAAAATAGGGAAACTATTATATTAAATGTTACACATGTAATAACTCATTTATCTTCACAGAAAATTCTACAATCAACCATTATCATTTCCACTTTACAGATGAGAAAACAGACCTAAAGGGGAATAGTTCACATGCCCTGGAGTTGGGAATTGGAGCCAAAAGTCTAAGTTCAGAGTCCATTTTCTTGACGTATAGTAAGTAAAGTGAGTACATACCTTACTATTTAAACAGGGACACTTTTGTGAGTGAAAGGTGGTAAGAAAAATAATAAAAATTAGACAATATATTAAATGCCCACCGATTGATCCGTAGATCGGTTTCATTATAGTGGTGAGCCTATACAATCCAAACCTACTGAAAGCTGTTTTCAAAATGAAATTCTTTCTAAATACACACACACACACACACACACACACACACACACACGTGCATTAAAGCAAAATGCACATTATGAAATGACATAAGCAGAATTCTTTTTCTTGGCACAGGTTTCCACCCTTCAGGTCAGTCTCTGAGCCATGAAGCCTCGAACCCTGTGTCTCACGGAACAGCTTGGGCCACAATAGTATCAGGTGCTTCTCCCACCCACCTAAGACTGGAAGGAGCTAGCCGCTCTGACCCTGCACACTCTCCACAACAAGCAAGGAAAAGAGAGAGAAGTCCTGGCTGGTCATCTTCTGGATATGCCCGGGAACTGACATAAAATCCTGCTTGCTGCCTTGGCACCTGCCACACTAACAGAGACCAGAGTAGAAGCCAGAATAAAATAGGGATAGTCTATAAAACCGATCCTGGCTTGTTTTAATGCAACTATTAGATAATGATACTTTGTTTAAACTAATTAATTAATTAATTAATTAATATACTGGGATAAATGCTAATCCAGATGGAATGCGGGGCAAAGGACTATTCCAAGGCTGCCCTGGGCAAATCAGGATGCATGGTCTCTAACTACTGAGCTATACTAGCCCATCAACCACCATAACAGGAAGCAGATGTCAGAAGGAGCTGCCACGAGGAAGCTTCGAACATGTGTGGGAGAGATCACCTCTCGTATGGGTAATTAAGAAAACTTTCTTTTTTGCCTTTCATTATAAGAAATTTTAAACGTATACAAAAGAGAACAATATAATGAGTCCCTATGCACCCATCACCCTTCTTAAACAATTAGCAATTCTTGGCCAGTCTTGTTTCATCTATACCCCCACCCTACTTCTTTAAAGGGAATCCCAGACAGCTTATAACTGCATCTGTATGTTGTTCCGCATATATTCCTGAATATATATATATATATATGTATGTATATATATGTGTGTGTATATATATGTATGTATATATGTATATATACACATGTATATATATGTATGTATGTATATGTGTGTATATATACATATATACACACACACATATATACATACATATATATACACACACACATATACACACATATATATACACACACGTGTGTGTATGTATATATATATATATATACACATATATACACACACACATATATATACACACACACATATATACATACATATATATATGTATATATATATATATATATACATATATATATGGCTTTGAGAAAACCCTAGCCACGAGATATCATCTGAGCTAATTTTTTTTAAGTTTCTTTTTTTAAATTTTTAATGTTTACCTATATTTTAGAGAGAGAGAGAGAGAGTGTGCGTGTGTGTGTGTGTGTGCGGAGGAGGGGCAGAGAGAGAGGGAGACGCAGAATCCACAGCAGGCTCCAGGCTCTGAGCTGTCAGCACAGAGCCCAAATGGGGCTCGAACCCACAAACCGTTAGATCATGACCTGAGTCAAAGTAGGACACTTAACCGACTGAGCCACCAGGTGCCCCAGTTTATTTATTTATTTTAAGACAGAGTGTGAGCAGGGGAGGGGCAGAGAGAGAGGGACAGTGTCAGGCAGGCTCCATGTTACCAGCGCAGAGCCTGACAAGGGGCCCCAAACCCCTCGAAACTGTGAGATCATGACCTGAGCCGAAATCAAGAGTCAAACGCTCAGCTGAGCCACCCGGGCACCCCCTGAGCTAATTCTTATGAACAGGACTTCTTAAAGGCAAATACAAAGAAAAGAAGAGACTCAGAGCCAGAGGAAGGAAAGCAGGAAGCACAAGCGAAAGAGGGGGGGAGGTGTGCAGGACACGAGGACAGTGTAAGGGGAAGCCCAGCCTGCATGAAGAACAACCATTCCGGACAGGCCCAGACATCAGGCCAGGACTCAGTCATGCAGGGCCATGTAAGCAGGGCAAAAATATTCATGGCATACAGACATAAAGAAGACGAAGCTGTAGTTCAGAGTGGTTAAGGACTTTAACCAAGGCCATACAAAGAACATGAAGCAGACAGAGGACTCAACCCTAATGGACCTTAGACTGCTGGTCTAGAATTCACTCGAAGAAACCACCTTGGTCCTGACCCTCAGGGGGAAAAGTAGATGGCTCAATACAAATCCAGCAGCACTCAATAGCACACTGTGTTCTGTCATTTTACGGAAGAACTGCATGTTCTGGAACCCATAGAGACGGGCCAAGCCTCCCTTCACCACTGGAATGTACTCACTACCCGCCCCCCCCACCCCCAGCAGCCGACCTGAGTCCATGCCCCGACGGAGGAGATGCTAACCTGCTCCCTGCTCCCTGAGGCAGAGGCACCCACCATCTCTCTCCACCTCTCTTGTCAGTGCTCCCCTTGCTATGCTCCAAGCCTGCCTGTAAGGGACTCTGTGATGTGCCCAGGAGCGCACACGAGAGAGAGAGAGAGAGAGAGAGAGAGCAGGAAGGCCTGAGACAGGGAAGTTCCAGCCTTATGTTTGCACGTCACAATCCCAAATGGGTGTGATTCATCCCAAATGCGAACTGAAAACCTGACTAATGTCACCTTCCTTTCCAAACTGCCTCCTTTCAAAATCTCTCCACATAAATTCCGACTGAAACTGACATGGTGTTTCCTGCAAAAGAAAAGCAAGCGACTGCCAACCATGGAGGGAAAGTTATGAAAAATGGTAGGTACACAGCTGCTTTGTTTCCTTTTTTTTTTTTTTTTTTTTTTTTTTTTTTTTTTTTTTTGTCGTCATGTGTGATCACCGATTAAAATGCAATCTTGCTGGCCTGGGCTCCTTCCTGACTACTACTAAGCTGGTGAGCCTGGCAGCCGTTTCTCTTCTCCTCACTATCTGAGTGAGACCCGGGACAAGGCCGCAGAGGCCTCGGATGACCTCCGCTGGGCAGAGGGGACTTCGGGATGCTGCCTCCAGCCCCTGGGAGGGCTTTGGAGAGAGCCCCAGAGGGTAGGGGAGCCCCGCAGCCTTCCCAGCAGTCTGCTTTCCCAAACCGGCTCTCCCCAGAACAAAAACGACCCTGTCAGGCGCCATCAACAGTCAGGAAAACATGCCTCCAGACAAAGCGACACTATTCAGCCATCCCAGAACTGTCCCTTCCACCCCGCGGGTTCACTGACCCAACGGCTCACGCAGAGTCGGCTGTAAAAAGTGGAGGAAAGAGTGGTCTGCGGAGGGAGGAAGAAATGAAAGGCAAGGAAGGCATGTCCCTCATTCTCTCTGTGTCCTTGTGACCACGTGCTGCCGGCCAGGGTGGCAGTGCAGTTAAGGGGTCCAAAGCCATGTCACTTAGGGGACCAGTGGGGACAGGGGAGGGTGTCACCCCCCCAGAGGAGAAGATGAAGGAAATCAAGAAAGCTCCCTCCCAATCCTTTCTAGAGCTGTTGGGCTGGAAGGGGAGCAGATTTGTTCTGAGTTCCTCCAGGAGGCAAAGGGACAGGAACACACAAATGGTATCACCATAAAAAGGACTCTTCTGGGCGCCTGGGGGGCTCAGTTGGTGAAGCATCCAACTCTTGATTTCGGCCTAGGTCGTGATCTCGTGGTTCGTGAGCTGGAGCCCCGTGTCTGACTCTGCACTGACAGCATGGAGTCTGCTTGGGATTCTCTCTCTCTCCCTCTCTCTCTCTGCCCTTCCCTCAATTACTGTCTGTCTCTCACTCTCTCTTTCTCTCTCTCTCTCTCTCTCTCTCATTCTCTCTCTCCCTTCTCCCTCAAAATAAATAAATAAACTTAAAAAAAGGGGCGCTGGGGAGGCTCCGTCAGTTAAGCGTCCGACTACGGCTCAGGTCATGATCTCACGGTTCGTGGGTTCCAGCCCCCGCGTCAGGCTCTGTGCTGACCGCTCGGAGCCCGGAGCCCGCTTCGGATTCTGCGTCTCCCTCTCTCTCTGCCCCTCCCCCACTTGGGCTCTGCCCCTCTCTGTCTCTCAAAAAAAAAAAAAAATTAAAAAAAAACAAAACAGAAAAGGACTTTTCTGACAACTAGTTGGGAAGGGTGCTGTGCATTTAAAACCATACCACAAAGGTCTTCGTCCTCCTTCTCTAAGCAGCTCTTCCTCTTCCGTCCCCATCAAAGGGTCACCTGACCTGAGATTCTGTCTTTGGCCCATGCTCTCCCTGTGCCTCTCACCTGTGTCATATTGTCAAGGCTTCTAAGACCCCAGGGACTTCTCCACGCGGAACCCCAGGCTCTCGCGTCTTGGCCAGACCTTACACGCATCCAGCCAGTGAGGTCCCATCTTTCAGGATTGCGCTTCCCCAACCCATGGTCCTCTTAGCTGTCACAGATGCCCACTGCCCATGCTAAAATCCAGACTCGTCCCCCACCTGCTCCCCCACCAGGAGCCTGGTGACCTCCCGGTCCCACTCATGGGGCCGCAGCGCCTCAAGAGCCCTGCGTCCGCCCTCCCAAAGCTGTAACAGCTCCAGCTGAAGGGAACCCGCTCGCCCCTCAAGATTCAGCTCCAGGAAGGTCCCTCCTATCATGAGTCTCCGCCTGCTCCCCACTTACCCCGTCTTTCTCGCTCCCTCTCCAGCAACTGCACCCTCACCTTCCCCGTACGTTGAACAAACTGTTTTGTTTGACTGCCCCACGCTAAACCGTTAGCATCTTGAAGGCAAGGGGCCACGTTTGTTTCATTGTTCTGTCTCCAGAGCCTAAAATATTGCCTGGAATGTGTTTGCTGAATATGTAAAAAAGAGAAGGAAAGAAGAAGGGGAAAGAGGGAGGGAGAAAGGAAAGGAGAGAGAACAGGAGTGAGAAAGGTTTTGGGGTGTGTGTGTGTGTGTGTGTGTGTGTGTGTGGTTTTTTTTTAGAAGGATATCCAACGTGGTGCATTCTTACTCTCCTTCCTTTTGAGTACTTCCCTTCTATTGAACGTTTAGAGATTTGCTTCGTACGTTCTCAAAGAACAGATAACAGTTTCTTTAGCTACTCTGATTATGGGTGTGTTCTACAAAACAAGGGAAGATTGTAGTCCAAAGCAACTACAGACTGGTAAGCCACATAAGAATAATATTAGCGATTATTTATCTGAAGAAGTTTGGTAATTTAATGAGGTAGGAATGAAAATCACTAGCTTAATGCTAAAAAAAAAAAAACAAAAAAACAAACAAACAAAAAAAAAACACCTTTCTCTTTGCAGTAACCTTGAATTTGTAAAACATGTTTTTAAGGATGAAAACCTTCAGGGACTGACTACTTTCCCACCCCGAGGGTTGGCAAGTCAAGGGAGGGTAAGGTCCAACTTCTCCCCGGCTTAGAAGCTGACGCTCCCGCTCAACCTTGCACACCAGCAAAGCAGGTTAAAACCGGAAGCCGTGCGTTTTCGCAAGGTTGCCGACCTCTAAGAGATTTTCTGCGGAGCACTCAAAAAGCTCAGTGAGCATGAAAAGAAAGACGTCCCTGGTGACTTTTGCGAGAAGAGTTTTGGTGCCCAGGCGGGGAAGAGAGGCCAGACCGCAACGGTAAGAGTTGAGCGGGCGCAGGGACAATGTGGAGAAACCCAGGCACTGGCACCACACCCTGAGCCGAAGGGAGTGACGTACGCAGAGAAGCGGGGCAACTGCTAGGAAAGGAAGCTCGGAGACACCGTGCATTTCTCGGTGCAAGGTGAAGAGCTGTTCCAACGGCGGGATGCAAGCCGGGAAATCTGGGCGCAGGGAGAGAACGGCACCCTCCACGGCAACAGGGAAACTGGAAAGGGCCCACGGGCCCTCAACGGAGTTAACACTAACTAAGTCCAAAGTTTTGGGGTAAATCAGAGACAACGAAACAGTTGAGCAATTCCCTGGGATGTGGTTCTCAGACTTCAGGGTGGTATAAATCTCCTGGGGTATTTGTGTCAGAGGCAGTGGCCCTACCCGCCTGGGGTTCCGACTCAACAGGTCCAGAATGGATCCTATGAAGGTGCATTTGAGGAGCTAAAGGAAGGAGGGAAGGAGTTCTAATCTTTTCAGAAGAAGCCCATGCATTGAAGGGCGAATGTGTTACAGACAGTAATGGGACCATAATGTTGAGACCAGCCCAGGGCAGTACCTGTCAAGCTTTAATGTCCCTATCAATCTTCTGGGGACGTGGTAGCATGCAGATTCTGACGCGGCAGGTCTGGGGTGAGCCCGAAGATCCTGCCATTTCTAGTGAGCTCCCTGAGGATGCCAGGTTGCTGGTACACAGGTCCAGGGACCAAACTTGAAACAGCAAGACCCCAGTGAAGGATATACTTTAAAAAAAAAGAGAGAGTCCCCTATGAAAAGGAGCACGAATCGGGCTCCCTCATTCATTCGAGCATTCACGCAGAGCACACACTGTGAGCCAAACATTGAGAATTTCCGGATAAATATCACTCTACACAAATGATAAACACATCAATAGGCATTGGATGGGACAGGGAAAACACTGCAACCATGCTTAGCAGTGGGAGTTCTTCCTTCAGTGTTTGTTGTTGGTGCACAAAGGTAATGAGAGACCGATCAGGGAGTCATAACCTCATGCTCTAAATGCCCAAGCAGTATCCTTCAACAGAAGAAACCGCCATTACAGGGAGGTACCAAGGTCTCTCACCAGGAAGAGAGAGCACCGGAACTGGGTCCAAAAGAACAGGTGCATGGAGAAAGGAAAAGGAGGATGTTGTAAAAGAAGGGTGGGGGCAGCGTGTGCAGGAGTGTGGATTGTGAAAGGGCTCCGTGTGTGTGTGTGGCCCATAAAGCAGGTCGAGCAGGGCTTCCAAGCTAAGAAGCTAGTTTTTATCATGGTGGCCAAAAGGAAGTTGAAGGGGCCACGTTAAAGCAGGAGAATGGGGCACCCGGGTGGTTCGGGCAGTTTAGCGTCCAACTCTTAGCTGAGGCTCAGGTCATGATCTCATGGCTTCGTGGGTTTGAGCCCCACGTCAGGCTCTGCGCCCGCAGCACGGAGCAAGCTTGGGATTCTCTCTCTGCCCCTCCCCAACTTGTGCTGTCTCTGTCTCTCTCAAAATAAATACATAAACTTAAAAAAAAAAAAAAACAAACAGGAGAATGATGATAGATGTTTTGTAGGAAGATATTTAGCTGCAGTGTAGGAGAGGTGTTTGGAGAGAATGGTGATAAAATACATAGGGGCAGGTGGTACAAGAGAACCCAAAACAAAGCAGTGAGCCAAGATGAAGAGACAAGGCCAGGCAGGGGAGCCATTTATCATAGAAATGGCAGGATTTAGGAGCACCTGGGTGGCTCAGTCATTTAAGCATCCAACTTTGGTTCAGGTCATGATCTTGAGGCTCCTGAGTCTGAGCCCCACGTCGGGCGCTGTGCTGACAGTTCAGAGCCTGAAGCCTGCTTCGGATTCTGTGTCTCCCTCTCTCTCTGCCCCTCCCCCGCTCGTGCTCGCTCTCTCTCTCTCCTTCAAAAATAACTAAGCATTAAAACAAAAAAGAAAAAGAAAAAGAAATGGCAGGATTTAGTGGTAAGGAACCATGGGGAAAAATAGTTCAGGGAAGATACCACTCGAGACTTCACAATCTCATTGAGAAAACCATCGGTCCAACCAAGCATATTTCTATAAACACTGACAGCAACTCCTCACTCTCAAATTACTACCTCCAACTTGGGAAAGTCACAGATGTGTAAGTACTCAGCTGATCAAACTCATTTTATGCGTTTAAAGATCAGATTATTATAATGGAGAGAATGAATTCAAGCCAATTTCGAGAATCGAGGATTTTAAAGTTTTAAGACATAAAGTTGCCTTACTGTAAAATAAAACTCAAGATAAATCCTGGGCCATCCCTAACCGAGCTCCTTCTCTGTAAAAGAACATTAGAGACATCTCAAAACCGAGGAACTATTGTTCTCCATAAAGAGAGCTAATGTACAGGCTTCCCCCAAGCCAAGCCTAGGCAGGTTCCAAGAAGGTCCACTAAAGGGGGTGACCCACTCATTCCGGTTTGCCCTGGACATTCTGGATTTTAAAACTGGAAGTCCAGGATCCCAGGAATCCACTCAGTCCCAGGTAAATCTGTAGGTTGGTCATCCTATAACTAACAACGATCTCAATAATAGTTTTCCTGGCTCATGTTAACAGGTAGAAGGTAAAGAAGAACAAAGGAACCAGGGGTAGGAATTTTTAGGTATATTGTATAAATATAACTTTCATAGTATTCCTGTCGTACCCATTCTACAGATAAGTAAACTGAGAATCAGGAAGCTAAGTGACCCATGACGCTAACTGACAGCTAGTGAAAAGGGAAAGCCTTTAAGAATCACATAATTCATCTCACCCGGAGTATGCCACATTGTAATCCTTAGTAAATGCTTGGTGAGCACAAAGGTTTAACAGGGAATTTGAGGCAAGGCAAGAGTGGGAACCCCATTCCGCAAACTCCAACCCATAGCTTGCTGCATCCCAAGATCCAAGAGTCTACCATCACAGTAAGATAAGGATTCTATCTCTTTACGTACATTTCACTTGGGGCACCAAACGTTTGTCTATGCAGTTAATTACTACTCTTCTCAAAATAGAATTTGTTATCATTAACAGCAACTTCAAACACTAAAATCTTCCCCATTTCAACTTCATCATTTTTTTTTTTGATGATACTACCCCTTAACTGCTTTTCTAGAAATCTAAAATCTTAAGTGTGAAATATGCCCATCCAAATATAGTAAGAATAACATTACTGCGATTGAGATGCTTTGGGTTCTCTGAATGGTAAGTACACATTTCTACACTCTTGTACTTATGTAACATTCAGTAGAGACATCAAAGCCTCCTTCAATATACATGAGTTTTCCCACACTTCCCAGCCTCCCTTACAGTTAGTTCCGGGCAATGGGATGTGTCTAGGAATGAAAGGTGCCACTCTGGTCTAGGAGTTAGTGAAAAGCCCATGTTAGAATCTTTGGCTCACCCATCTGCCATAGACACCTTCAAAACCCATGTGTTCTGGATGGTACTGTGTAAGAATGTGTAGTCTAAGCTTCATCCAACTTGACGTGACATAAAATGAATGAAAGCAACACTTTGTGTTAAGTCACTGAGATCTGTGAGTTACTGTGTCATTCCTGGACAGCTTATCCTAGCTACCTTCCATCTTTTCACTCTCTCTCTCTCTCTCTGTGTCTCTCTCTCATTTCTCAATTAGGGAATTTCTTGTATGGGTGTTAAGAAAAAAACATCTAAAACTTAAAATAAGGCAGAAGGTCATCAGCATGGCTTTCAATGACATATTAGAACAATGGCTCTCAAAAGTATGTTCTCCAAATCGCCAGTATCGAATCCGAATCAGAAGCATCATCTGAGACCCTTGTTAGACATGCCAGGATTTCCGCATCACAGACTATCGCAGAATGAGAAATGGAGGCTGGGGCCAGCAATGGTTTCAATAGCCCCTCTAGGTGATTCTAATGCATGCTTCTATGTGGGAACCACTGTTCCAGAGCACTAGTTGTTTGACCGGCTATTTTCATTTGTACCTGTTTTATAGACACAGATGATTTCTGTCTAGTACCAAAAATAATTCCAATGATTTGTCAATAGCCCTGAAGCATACTAACCAGGTTTGTACGTAAAGTAGCACCCCTAGACCCACATTCTTGCTTCAGTGTCTATAAATCCTCAGCCTCTTGATTGCTTCCCTGAACCAGCTTTGCTATCTTCATTAACACATCATAAAAAGATTAATGCTCACTATATATTTGTATAAGACACAGTTAATTTTTAACAATTTAAAAATAGGGGCACCTGGGTGGTTCAGTCAGTTAAGCGTCTGACTCTTGATTTCAGCTCAGGTCATGATCGCACAGTTTGTGGGATCGAGCCCTGCATTGGGCTCTGCACGGACAGCACAGAGCCTGCTGGGGATTCCCTCTCTCTCTCTCTCTCTCTCTCTCTCTCTGTCCCTCCCCCGCTCACAAACACGTGCATGCACACTCTGTGTCTCTCTCTCTCTTTCAAAATAAGTAAATAAACTTTAAAAGAAATTTTAAGATTAAACTTCGACAGTGGCAACTTGGATAATCAACATGAAGACTTCTAGAACTCCATGGATGTGTAAAGCTCGAGAAGGGCAAAAGAAAAACAGGTAAAAATTACATTTCACAGATTCTACTTGACCCCTGAAAAAGCCTACCTAATAACTACAAAATCTGTTGAACAATCAATTAGCTACCTACACTTTTGGAGGCTACATTTTTACCTGGACATATTCCACAAAAAATTGAAATAAGTCAGAGTCATGTAAATATGAGAAGACTACCCAAGAATATGAGGACTCAAAGAGATCATTAATAAGAGAAAGGGAGAACATTTTCCATCTCAGCATTATTGACATGGAAGCCTACATGGAGGTCTACAGTAAACAGTTGTCCTGTGCTGTGGATAGCGTTTGGTAGCATACCTGACTTCTACCCGCTAGACCCTTGTAGCAACCCCCCCCCCCCACTGTGACAACCAAAAAAAAACGTCCTTAGACATTGTCTGATGTCCTCTGGGAAGCAACAGCAAAAGAAGCAAGTCCTTTTGACATCGCAACGATAAAACCTACCGAATTTTTCTATTGCGGCAATTCCGGTCTACCTTTGCACATCTATCATTGTCCGATTTATTCACTCTAGCTTTTAGAAACTATTGACAAGATTCTAAACTGTGTAAGGAAAGGAAAAGGTATGGGAAAAGAGAAATATGTAATCGAAAGATGTTTAAAAGGGGGGAGGGGCGAATGGAGTTTAAAATGAGATAGAAGGCAAAACACCAGCCACTGCTGTTGTTATCATGGGACAACCTGATCGATCCTCTTTCTTGGAAGAATACGGATAAAGCGGTGGGGCTGTGGAAGGAATAATAACACTCAACCAACATTCGCTCCCCTTATATTTCCCAGCCTTCCTTCCGGGTGGGTTGGCCCATGGGATCAGTTCAATATGTCACTTTGAGGATGCGGTTACAGGAAGCTCAAGAGCCAATTCTCCAGTCTCCCTCCTTCCCTTGCCTTGGAGATGAGAGGCCACGTGTTCCGGATGGTCCAACTACTCGATGGCGGAGCCTCCATTAGGCTGGGTCCCTGCACCGCCAAGTGGAGTAAGGTTCCCCCTCAATTCACTAGAGACACGTAGTATGAGCAAAGAATCACATTTTTCCTGTGTTAAGCCACTGAGATCGGGGAATTGTTACCTAGTATAACCCGACTACCACAGTGAGAATAACCCCACGCCTATTCAAATTCTACTGAAGTCCTGAGAAGCCACATCCCAGTTTTGCTTCACCAAGTTGCCCGTTGCCAAATTACTTCGAAATGTATATAAATGGACGAGAGAGAGAATTTAGAGGTCATGCTTCCTCACACTAGAGGAAACCTGAACCAATTGAAAACCACGAAATAATGTTGTAGTACAATTTAATCAGGGCTCCCAGCATATACACAAGAGGAGCTGAGACGGTAGAACTCCCCAGCGATGATACAGGAACACTAAAATAACTAGCCCTACTTGTTGAGGGCCTGTGATGTGCCCAGGACCCCACTAGTTGCTTTATTCGGCTCCATCTCACTTAATAATCATTGTGATAATTTTAGAAATTAGATATTTCATCAGGAGATGAAACACAATTGATTGGCTTATGCCAGGAGCCACGGCCTGGCCAATGTTCCCTAGCCCTAAAGAGTCTTTGCATTTGCACAGGGTTCAGAACAACAAAAGAACATGGAACAGAGACCCCGTGTGGCCCACAGAGCCTCAAATACTCACAATCAGACTCTTGACAGAAAAAGTTGGCAGACCCCCAGTCTATGCTAAGCACGGCAACCCCTTTTGCCAGGATGGGTTTGAGGGTGACCGAGCAACAGCTCCTGACTTCAGGTTTGAAATCTAAGAGGAAGTCTACTGGGAGCTACTGGAAAGCTTTTCCTTCCTGGTTGAAATAATAACAAGACCTAGGGGAGAAATGCCCCCTTCTCTTCCTGCCTTTTGATGTTGTCATGTTACATCATGGTAGTTAGGGCTACTGTGGCCATCCTGTACCAGAAAGGAAAAGTCAAAGGATTCAGGAATTAAGGGGATACCTTCCAAAGCCAGAGAGCTCTGAATCGCCCAACCCTGAATGGTATATTTCCATCCAATATCTTCATGGGGGGGCAAGAGACCCCAATTGTTGCCACCACTTCTGTTGGGTATTTGGTGACTCGCAGCAGACAGAATCAATCCTATTCTCTTTCCATCACCTCTCAATAAATGAAGCCAACTCTCACGTCTCTAGCATAATGGAAACTGAGAAGCCGCAGTAGTCATTAGACACTTTGCTCCGAGCTGGAAAACTCCTTGGAACATGGTAGGCTGTTCCCCCCTCCCCCCCGCCGCCAAATACCATGATTCTCTACCTCTTGCTTAGGAAAAGAAAGCACTGACTCTTTGAAATCCAGCCTTGAATATGAAATGCTTGAGCAACTCCCAGGGTCACAAGGTTAGAATCTTCCATTTGTAAAATGTAAAAGGAAAACGAAAATACGACTGTTGTAAAAAAAAAAAAAAAAATGCTGTCGAATCCCTCAAAAATGTCACAAAATAGGATTATCCCCATGTCTATATTTTCAAATTAATTTTGACAAATGTTTATTTTATTTTATTTTTTAAGTTTTTTTTTAACGTTTATTTATTTTTGAGACAGAGAGAGCCAGAGCATGAACGGGGGAGGGCCAGAGAGAGAGGGAGACACAGAATCTGACACAGGCTCCAGGCTCTGAGCTGTCAGCACAGAGCCCGACGCGGGGCTCAAACTCATGGGCTGCGAGACCATGACCTGAGCCGAAGTCGGACGCTTAACCGACTGAGCCACCCAGGCGCTCCAATTTTGACAAATGTTTATAAAAGTTCTTCGAATTTACCTCTTGAATTGCCCTATGTCTCCCTACATTAAACAAAAATCACCTCTCATTTCAGCCACCAGGGTGTTTTTTAGAAATACCGTCAAGTATGTATGCACCCATTACGATGTGAGAAAGTTATTCCCTCCGGACACAGTCAGAACATATGTCCTGAAAATTTCCTCTGGTAAGACTGGCTTTGGCGGACGGATAATGACTTAATCACTGGAACTTGGAAGCTTTCACCGTGTTCAAAAGCTGTCACTACACGTTGATGGAGAAAGTGCTTCTGGCTAGAAATACAGACACCAGCCAAGTCACAACAGCTTCCTGAAACTTTTTTATTGCCAGTATCAAACCATAACAAAGAGTTTCTACTGTGTCACTAGTAAGTTTGTCCGAAAACGACCCTTAGAATCCGAAGAATCCAATTCTCATAGTTAAAACCTAGAGGCCATGTACACGGTTAGCCCTACACAGGTTAAGTGGCCCTCTGCATCTGAAGCAAGTGGGGAGGACAACTTTTTTTCCCTCTAAATCCAAGGCAGTGGTTCTTAACCTTGGCTGCACATTGGAGTCCCCGGGGAGCGTTAAAATATAATGATGCCTGGCCCTCTCCCTGAAGTTCTGATGAATTGTTCCAAGTGCAGCCTGGGCACGGCGATGTCTAAAAATTCCCCGGTGATTCTAATATACAGTCAAGGTCGAGAACCGCTGACCGAAGGTCAATGGTAAATAGAAGAAAATGTAATTAAAAATTTTTTTTCAACATTTATTTATTTTTGGGACAGAGGGAGACAGAGCATGAACGGGGGAGGGGCAGAGAGAGAGGGAGACACAGAATCGGAAACAGGTTCCAGGCTCTGAGCCATCAGCCCAGAGCCCGACGCGGGGCTCGAACTCACGGAGCGCGAGATCGTGACCTGGCTGAAGTCGGACGCTTAACCGACTGCGCCACCCAGGCGCCCCAAGAAAATGTAATTAAAGAGCTACACCCAAGAGAAAAAAATAACTAAATCGCATTTACAAAGAGTTAAGAGACGAGAGGAGAGTGGCTTCCTCCCACTTTTTAAAACTTCCAAAAAAAAAAAAAAAAAAAAAAACCCAGAAAATCAATTATTATAAATCAAATTATTATATAATCGATTCTTAGAAATTACGGGTTTTTAAATTTTTTTTTAATTTTTTTTGGTTTTTAATTTATTTTTGAGAGAGAGAAAGGAGGCGTGTGCATGAGGGCAAGGGGCGGGGGGGGGGGGGGTGCGGGACAGAGGATCCGAAGCAGGCTCCACACTGACATCAGTGAGCGCAAAGCAGGCCTGAACTTAGAACTGAACCGTGAGATCGTGACCTGAGCCGAAGTCAGACACTCAGTGGACTGAGCCACCCAGGCACACCATAAGGTATGTTTTTATGCTAAATTATTAAATATAAAAATTATATATAAACACACACACACACGTGTGTGTGTGTGTGTGTGTGTGTGTGTGTATAATTATTTAAAGAAAGGAGAGGGATGGCCAAGAGTAAGAGACCAAAATTAAGGAAGGAAATTAAGGGTGCCTGGATGGTTCAGTTGGTCAAGCATCTGACTTTAGCTCAGGTCATGATCTCATGGTTCATGGGTTCAAACCCTGTGTCGGGCTCCGTGCTCACAGCTCGGAGCCTGGAGCCTGCTTCGGATTCTGTGTCTCCCTCTCTGCCCCTCCCCTGCTCACATTCTGTCTCTCTCTCTCCCCCAAAAATAAACATTAAAAAAACTTTTAAAGGAAAGAAAATACAAGTGCTTGGCCCCTTAGTCATCCATGTTAGTTGTACCTAGTATTCCTCCATATCCACACCTTCCTTAAACAGAAATCTTTTTTTTTTTTAAGTGCTCCTCAAGACGGTAGTGCAGAGTCCGCAAATTGCTGGCCATTGGCCAAATTTGGCCTGCCACCTGTTTCAGGACATAACATTTTAGTGAATACAGCACACTCACTGATTTCCATATTGTCTGCCTGCTTCCACCCTACAGCAGAGGTGCAAGAGACCATCTGGTCCATAAAACCCAATGTCTGCCCCTTTACAGAAAAAGTTTTCAACCGCTGCTCTAGCCTAGAACCAGGCATACATATATCTGTGCTTCTCCCGCTAATGCCGGTGCCAGGGCTCTGGCTGCTCCACCCCATCGAAGGGCCCCTGCAGCGCGTCCCAGAGTCCCCCTGTTCCATCCCACCAGCTTGGAGCCCTGTCTTTAGCTCTCACTAGGATGTCTCAGAGCACCAGGCTGACGGCCGCTCTGTGCACTAACCAGCCTTCAGCCAAGAAACAAAACAAAACAAAACCAAAAGCAAAACAAAACCAAAAACACCAAAGCTCTCCCCAGCTTGCTCATGTTAAGAGGCAAACAAATATATTTTACATAGTGCTTCTCCACAACCTCCCTAATCAACTTCTGGTTTTTGCCTAATTCAGTCGAATGTTCTTCTTTCGCTTTACTACTCGGCTAGAACCTAAGCAATGCGTTTTCATGGTACCCCCATAGTTCTGCCGTCTCTATGCAAACCTTTTACTATGGTAGCAAACACCAGAGGTGATTCTTATTATTTGCTTGCTTGTACCTCTGTATTTTTCAATACAGAATGAAGCTCTAATTTACTTGCATCTTTGGGAAAGAAGGGAGATAGGAAAGACGTGAGAATCTATTGCTACCTAGAATTAAAATTTCCATCAGAGACAAGCAGGGCTTTAGTGCATTTGCTTGTAAAATCAAGGTTCTTCTCTCCGTAAAGTACTGTCAGTAAAATACCGTCTTCACTTGAGCAACCGGGTACTGAGTTGTGGACTCAACACCCAGACACCCAGGGAAGGGGCAGAAAAACAAGACCTCTCCCACGTCCTTTCTGTTACTCCAAATATCATTCCTTTCTTCTTAAGATCAGATCAACCTCGATACTGCTGACATGTGGGAGCTGGTAATTCCTTGTTTGGGAGGCTACCCTGTGCATTGTAGGATGCTTGGAGAATCTCTGACCTCTACCCACTAGAGGCCAGTGGCATACTCACAGACACACAATACCTCCCCTTTATGACAACCAAAAATGTTTCCGGGCACGGTCGAAGGTACCCCGGGGGGTAGCCCCAGGGTCTCAGTTGAGAACCACAACATGAGGGGAACTGGCCCCATAGACCCCACCTTCCCACTCTTCATCCCATCTCTATCGCTGCTTCCTTAGTTTATGCCTTCATCGTCTTTAACCTGGACTGCTACCATACTCTCCCAGTTACTCTTCTTGTCACCCACCTCCCCCAGAGCTCATACCTGTACCCTCCAGACTGCCACCGAATCAACTTCAAGCACGAGGCACGCCCTCCCCTACCCGCTGGACGTTCTCCGCCGAGTGCTGTAAGATGCACAGAGCCGCCGCGCCACGGTTATGTTCCCCTCCACAGGGACAGCCTCTATCCTGACACCCCCCCACCCCCGCGCCTCTGGATGGGTTCACTCCGATGGGCCATTCCAGCTCCAAAGCATCCCTGTGGGATGGGCCTTATAGCTGCTTCATTATTCAACCGTTCCTTCTGCCCAGTCCCGTTTCTTCTGCTTGTCTTCAAATGCGAGTGGCAAGGACACTCCCCAGTAAACCTCCTGTGCGCAATGCTCCCTCTCTGGGTCTGCTTCCTGAGGGACAGGACCAAAGACACAGAGTGATCATCTGAAGTTACAGGTCTGACCACATTGCCTCCCTGCCAGCCATCCTGCCCTCCCTCCCCATCACCTACACTGAGGGACCCTAAAGAATAACTCTCCCAGTGGCAGACAAGGGCATCTCAATCGGTAGAGCCTGGCAAGGGAGCTCTCTGCAGGGGAAGCCCTGATACGTGGTATATGCTGACTTCTATGATGTAAATGTCTCCACCACTATCGACTGCAAGGGACCACCAGTTTAACAACCAGCCTGCAAAATAACGGGCCATTTAATAAATGGCTCTCATGAACCAGACACGAGGCAGCTCCAGTAGGCCGCTGATACCCCCGGACCGTTCACTGTTGTTGTTTCTCACTGTTCTCCTTCACTCAGACTTCATTTCGGCTATGACAAAGGCTTGCGGTTCTCAGACCGCCAGGATGCTTTGAGGTTCTGTGCGCTTACTCATGGGGTTTTCTCTGTCTAGAATATGCTTCCTTTCTACGTGACTCAGGCAAACATACTCGATGCTCTGGATTCGGCTCAAATAAAATCTCTTCCATAAACATTTTCAAAGTTCACCCTTCCCCATCCCATTTCACTCAGAAGGTTAAATAGAACTTTCTTGCTTTTGTGTCCACGAGGACCAAAGAGATTTCCTATCATAGCATTCCTACGATATTTGTGTGGTGTGTGTGTGTGTGTGTGTGTGTGTGTGTGTGTGTTTACAAAACTAAACCGTCTAGACTGTAACTCTTCCGAGGGTACGGTCTTACTTATTTATATTTTTCTGGCACATAAGACGCTCACAAAATGTGTTTTTGGATAGACTAAAAACTGGCCTCACTTCCTAGCTCCACTTTCCCATCGAATAGAGATCGTAAAAGAAAGACATCCCAAGGAAAAAAATACTCTATTACCCCCAACTGCCTCAGACTAGGAGTCCCACTGGTGCTCACTGTGCTTGGGATTTAAGTCAAGCTTTACACACTCACGCGATGCCTACTGCTTGAGAAATACTGGATCCTTAAAATAAGGATAGAAACGATAAACAACCACTCAGAGGAGTTCGAGGAATAATAACCAGCTTTGCTGTTAAGCCAAAAACATTTTTGGTTTTGTACGCCTCCCTCCCCAAAAAAATAAAAACTCCATAAAAACGAAGAATAGTGGGGCGCCTGGGTGGCTCAGTCGGTTGAGCGTCCGACTTCAGCTCAGGTCATGATCTCGTGGTCCGCGAGTTCGAGCCCCGCGTCGGGCTCTGGGCTGATGGCTCAGAGCCTGGAGCCTGCTGCGGATTCTGTGTGTGTCTCTCTCTCTGACCCTCCCCTGTTCATGCTGTGTCTCTCTCTGTCTCAAAAATAAATAAACGTTAAAAAAAAAAATTAAAAAAAAAAAAACGAAGAATAGTAATGTGACCTCTTATATAGCACCTGCTTGCTGGATATAACAGCTCTGTTTTAAAGGCTTTACATATACTATTATATATGCATAGTTTATGTACTATATATTATACATATGAAGTTATATATATATATGTTAGGGTATATGTCATTATATAACATTATTATATATGAAATCATATTATATTCATATTACATATGAAGTTTTATATACATATATGTGTTAGGGTATATGTTATTATATAAAGGTAGCTTGTTATATATAACAAATGTGAGCGAGTATATTATATATTATAATAATATGTAACACATATATAATAATACAAGATACACAAATATAATACTGTGGTATATGTGTAACATAACATTATTATATATAGTATTGTTATATATGTTATACATTACAATATATAAAATACACTATATATTGCGAAGTTTAATATTATGTTAGATTATGTATGATACATATTGTGTAACATAGAATCCTCACATCATCCCTACATCCTCTGTACAAGTATTGTCCCCATTTTACAGATGAAGAAACAAAGATGTTAAGTAATCTGCCTAGGCTACCCAGCTAATAAGGGGCAGAGCCAGGATTTGAATTCAGGCGGCCAGGCTCCAAAATCCATGTTCCTGACCATATGAAGAGAAGGAGAGAAACAGGCTCCTTTGCAACGTCCCTCCACCGTCATCAAAGGATTGGCAACGAATGTCCCCGTCAAAGCCTGTACGCTGGGAGTTCCAGCCCCTGCCCATCACCTGCAGCAGCGACACCCGGCCAGCCCCGCCACAGAGACCAACGCCTCGGTTGCCTAGGGACGCTTCCTCTCAGCAGCTTCCCCATGTGGAAATGCCACAAACCCCAATGACAGAAGGAACCAGAGGCGAGGAAGGACAGGAAGCGCCAGCAACGAAAACAAACCCTCTGAGCAAGGCTGAAAAGAGCCAAGAGGAGACAAAGCGCCAAGAGGACATCCGGCCTGTGAACAGTCTGCTCACTGACCAGAAGGAAGGAGTTTTCTCGTTACCTGGGGACAGCTAAAGAAGTAAACCGCAGGGGCCAGGAGCAAAGATGTGGCTGAAGACAGAACAGAAGAAAAATACAACAAGGAATGAAAAGAGCCTTGACCAGAGACGGCTGCCATTGGGAGCGTGGCCAGGACTATGACACTGGTGGCTGCGAGGCCCCGGGGGCAGCCATGGGGGGGCCCGGGAGTCACCCACCACGGCTGGGAACAGAAAAGCCCTGCACCTTAGCCACTTCTCGTGGGCTCCGTGCACCGCAGAGCAGCATACGGTCGTGCTTATCAGCCTACATTGTTGTTGTTTTTTTAATTTTTTTTAATGTTTACTAACTTTTGAGAGACAGAGAGAGACAGATCACGAGTGGGAAGGAGCAGCAAGATAGGGAGACTAGAATCCAAAGCAGGCTCCAGGCTCTGAGCTGTCAGCACAGAGCCCGATGTGGGGCTCGAACTCACGAACCGCGAGATCATGACCTGAGCTGAAGTCGGAGGCTTAACTGCGGAGCCACCCAGGTGCCCCTATATTGTTCTTAACACGTGCTTATTTGTTTTTGAGAAAGAGAACGTGAGCAGGGGAGGGGCAGAGAGAGAGGGAGACAGAAGATCTGAAGCGGGCTCTGCCCTGACAGCAGGGAGCCCCGATTCGGGGCTCGATCTCACGAACCGCGGGATCATGACCTGAGCCCAAGTCGGGCACTCTGCTGTCTGAGCCACCCAGGTGCCCCTCAGACTACATTTAAATGAAAAGAATAAAAGACAGTGCCTTTGGGGACAGAGTCTCATGGAAAACAGGGTTAAGACCTCAGTGCTCAGAGGACTAAAGTTAAAAAGAAAAAAAAAATGCTCTAGAACACTTCCCTACAGAGCTAGATAGGTGGGTCTTTGCTAGATTTTACAGTGGGGTCAGGAGCCCTGGGATAGAAATCGGACACAGCTGGGCACCTGGGCGGCTCAGTCGGTTAAGTGTCTGACTTTTGGTTTCAGCTCGGGTTATGTTCTCAAGATTCGTGGGACATCGGGCTCTGTGCTGACAGTGTAGAGCCTGCCTGGGATTCTCTCTTCCTCTCTCTCTGTCCCTTCACCACCCTCCACAAAAAATAAACAAATAAACTTTAAAAAAGACATCAGAAACGGCAGGACAAATCAGAGGTGCAGGCAACAATATTTGGGTGAGTTTGTCACGGCTTACTGATGGAACAGGCATTTAAAGATGCCTCCCTGGGGCGCCTGGGTGGCGCAGTCGGTTGGGCGTCCGACTTCAACCAGGTCACGATCTCACGGTCCGTGAGTTCGAGCCCCGCGTCGGGCTCTGGGCTGATGGCTCAGAGCCTGGAGCCTGTTTCCGATTCTGTGTCTCCCTCTCTCTGTGCCCCTCGCCCGTTCATGCTCTGTCTCTCTCTGTCCCAAAAATGAATAAACGTTGAAAGATGCCTCCCAGTTTCGGCCCTAGGCTCACAGAGTTACCCCTCTTCATCCCTACATCCCTACGCTAAGAGACCTTCCGCTGTGTTCCACACGCCGTCTCTCAATTTCGGGTTGAAAGAGCCCTGCCTGCCAGCTGACCTCAAACAGTCTGGCTGGTCTGCCTTTCCCTGGACTCGGCCAGCCTCTTGCACCCCTCCTGGCCTGGGCCTGTGCCAGGGATACGGGACCCTGGCCTCCTGCTCTCTCCTGCTACGCCTTTACTCACCGATGCCCCTGCTCGGCTAAGGCTCACCCCTCCGAACGCCTCTCCAGTCCCTCCTTCCTTCATGTCCTCCCCCTCCAACCCCTACCTGTTTACTAAACTTCCTTCTGGGCCATTTTCAAATTCCATCTCCCAAGCCTACCTTCGCTTCGGACCCCTCCGCACGTAGGACAGGAAGATGACAATACAACGTGTGGTTATATAAATCTGCTACAGGTACCCAATCTGCTGAAGGTATCCAGCTCAACGGACGACGTCAGGGAATGGCCGAGTCAGGGAAGGGTGTTTTCAACTGGGTTTTCAAGCACCCGTTCCCCCAATAAGCTCAAAACAAAGCCACCGTGAAAGGGCAGAGGAGACACTAAGGTGGGAAGTACTGAAACGCTGCCCGAAAGGCAGTGGATGAGAGAAGACCAGCGAGCCGAGTGGCTCTCGAGGGGATCTAAGCCTGCTATTCACTGGCTCCAGGGCCTCAGAGAAAATCACTCAACCTCCCCCGAGCTTTAGTTTCCTCACCCGCCAAAGAGAAAGAACAACCACCTAAAAGGTTAGCAGTGAAGGAGGGATACGCTAACACGCAGGAGGGGGCCTGGCACCTAGTAACTCCCTTCAGACGCTGGTGGAGAAACTGAGGTACAGAGAGAGTAACTTGGCCCAGCCAATCCGGCCACTGCTAATTTAGCCCTTGTCACACGATCCTTCACCCAGCAATTCAATCTCCAAGCACTTAGTACAGTTGAGGCTCCCCGTGCGTCACTCAAAAAACTTGTTGACTAATGTAAATCCAAGCTGTATCCCTGTACTGTGTTTTCACTCCCTAGGAGAATGCTGGAGCTTTGCCGCCGAACAGTCAACTGTCCATTTCCGGCTCGATTATATAAACTTGATATTCTTAGACAAAGCGATGGATCCACCCTCCCCTCCCCCAGGTTCCATTAATCACCAGAAGAGAGTAAAGCAACGAACACTTAGCTAACACTAAAGGAGACAGCAGCTGTTAAGACAACACGTTACATACCAAAATACCTTTATTGCAGGGGAAAAAAATAAACAACCTTTCTTCTCTTGCTGAAACCCTGAACTCCTTACGTACGTAGGCACCTCTCTGATTTCTTATGCAACGTGACACATGTCGTGTGGTGGACCGAACACATGTGAACCAAAGCTCAGATGGATGCATTTGAAACTGATATTGACAGCATAAATCTCGCAAAACAGGGAAGAGAGACCTTCCTGAGGTTTGCATTTTCGAGTTTTCAAGCCCGAGCACAGACGTGCACCGTGTCCCTCATCCGAAACGCCACCCATGAGAAACAAAGCTTCCGTGTATGTCCTACCAACCCGATCGTTAAGACATAAAAGCAAGAGTTCTTTTCATACTCTTCATGGACCTCGGGCATTTACAGACAATTCACTTGTTACCCAGAGAAAGGGGGATTCTCATAAGGAAATGCCTGTAGTACGGGGAAAATACTAAAGAGAAATGGGAAGATCAGGTTCCAGCCTCTCCCACCAGGTAGCAATACAGCCCCCCAAAACAAGCTACTTCATTGAAACATGCAACAGTTTTCCCTGTGAAAGAAGAATCCTTGGTCTACTGCATCAAGCATTTAGAAAGGATTAAAATAAATTTTGATCCACGATTTGATCTACGATTTCTGAAAATTGTGCACAAATCAAGGCAGTGCCATTCACATTCAAAACGTCACTTTTGTTACGTGAACTAGAATTAGCTCATTGGCAGACCTCGCTAGGGCTGAGCCAGCCCTTTTTTGCTTTTGAGGTCAGTAAGTAATCTAAGACTGGAGAGTTTTCTCTCCGCTGCTAACTTCCCCCGAGTCGAGTTTCCTTCCTCTGTCACAGGGGGTTGGTAAAATCTTTTCCTGATGTCAGTGCACTTTGGATTTCCCATAAAGCTCCAGCTAAAGAAAGTTGGGGTCCTGCATTCAATGGCCACCTTAGAGATCGCGGCAGGCATCTGTCACGCATTTGGCATCTGAGCCCCCTGCCTACGTTTGCAGTCCTCCACCTCACGAGGCAAAGCCAGCCACCCATTATAGAAGCTAGAAGTGCAGGTTACTCATTTTCCCAGCATCCTCTGCCCTAGAGCATAAGCCCAGGGCAATCACTGCAGACTTGGAATCAGTCCCTCATGATGTCATCAGGCAGGGACAACACGTGATCCATTCCGGCACTTGACGATGGTAGTGGCCCCTCCATCCAGTTTGGGGAAGCTTTGTTGGCAACAGTTCTGATGACAACCACACCCCATGTCCAGCAGCAGTGGTGAAAGCTGCGTATCTGTACCCCCCCGGTTGGGAGCAGCAGTGTCTACACCAGCCCCCTCCTTTGGTGCATTTTGGGGCTTTCTTCCAGCTCTGTTGCTTCCGATTCTAGTGCTCTGAACCTCTGGCAGCTTTTAGAAGCCACCCCAAATCCTTGCAATGCATTCTTCTCCTGCCAAGATCAGCAAGAATCAATTTCTGACAACACAATCTTACTAATTCAGAAATCATCGTCAAGGCCAAGAAATCAAGACCAGCAGAGCACTGGGCTTCATCCAGAAATTTCCAGATGATGTGCCACTAAACCTCATGACCCTCTCAACCGTTCCATTCACAATGTACATCACACAGCAAGCACAGGGTTAGAAAAGAAAAGGCGGGGGTTGGGGGAGGGGCGGCGACCTGGGTGGCTCAGTCGGTTGGGCATCCGACTTTGGCCCAGGTCATGATCCTGTGCTTCGTGGGTTCAAGCCCCGCATCGGGCTCTGCGCTGACAGCTCAGAGCCTGGAGCCTGCTTCCGATTCTGTGTCTCCCCCTCGTCTCAGTCCCTCCCCCATTCGCACTCTCTCTCTCTCTCTCTCTCTTAAAAATAAAGAAACATTAAAAAAATTTTTTTTAATGTTTTAGGATGAACTCTACTCATTTTATTTTTTTAATGTTTTTTATTTATTTTTGAGAGAGAGAGGGAGCATACGCGGGTGTGCAAATGGGGGAGGGGCGGGGGGGAGGGACAGAGGATCCAAAGCAGGCTCTGCACTGACAGCAGTGAGCCCGACACAGGGCTCGAACTCACAAACGTGAGATCGTGACCTTAGCCGAAGTCGGACACGCAGCCAACTGAGCCACCCAGGGCCCTACTCAGACATTTTACACAGAAGTAGAATGAGGATAAGAATAAGAGCATGGACCTTTTAGTCAAAAAAAAAAAAAAAAAAAAAAAAATCTGAACTTTTGTTACTTCCCTCCATTACTGCCTCTTCTCCAATGCCCTAAGGACAACACGTCCCAGACACGCCCGGGCAGTACCACAAACTTACATACCACACAGGACATGCATGTTCAACTTCCTTTGTTTTTCCTACGCTCTTCGTCCTGACTAAAATGTGTTCTCCTTGCTAGCGAACTCCTGTTCATCCTTCTAAACCCAACTCAAAAGTCTCTCCCATTGTGAAGCTTGCCTAACACCCCCTAAGTTAATCGCTACTTCTTCTATGCTGTTGAAATCTCCACTGTGGCCATTACCCTGCCCTTTTTTTAAGAGTAGCAGTCTACCCGCCACCCCGCACTCCAACTGTGAGTTCGTGGAACAAGGGAAGTCCTTAACCAGGGCCAGAATTAGGTTAAGGCAAGCAAGGTTCCTAAACAAGCACGCACTCTCAAGTGCATAAAACCAGTCTCTACCATCTGTCCTTCTTTAATTCAGAGCCTATTATAGAATAAGCACTCAGACTCTTGTTGACTGAATGGTGAATAACACAGGAAAGTGTATATGATTCAGAGAAGATTTATATAATACAGGGAAGGCAGTATCTGACGTTGCCACAAACAGGCTGGATAACCAGAGCTACTCAACCTGGCCAAGTGGGGAGTAGAACATGGCACCGTTCGTTGCCACAGTTCATGGCTCTGCAACTCTGCGTTCAAAGGAAGTTCAAAAAGGAAGAGATCCAGACAGAAGGATTCAGTCACGGGAGACTCTTCCGCCGGAGCTGAGGCCTGACCAACGCATGGGATTTGAAGCGAAGGAGGGGAAAATGATCAAACTGATAGGCACCAAGTGTGGGTAAGATAAGCTGAAGAAAAACAAAAATGAGGGCTAACCAGAGAGGAGGCACGTCAGGGAGTGAAAAACAAGCTGGACATAAATCGGACAGCTGGATGGAGAGAAAGCACGAAACGCCCTAGAAAACCGAGCAGGGCAAATCTGGGGCTTGGGACTGAGTGATAGGGTGGAAAATACTGTTTTATAGTAACAGTGAGAAGACCAAAAGCTACAGCTCTCAGTCTGTTAGGTGCTAAACCCGCTCACGTACAACATGATAGTGAGCTCATTTGATTCTCAAGTCAAGCCTCTGTGGTTGTATTATCCCATTTTACAGATGCGGACAGACTTAGTGAAGTTTAGCCAAATGTTCAAGGTCATGCCATCTGCAAATGGCAGAACCAGATTTAATTCACGCTTTCTTGCCTTAAACACACCCAAGGGGAGGGGAATCCCACACGGGTGGGGATTCAGATAGGCTTGGCAGATAGAGTCAGAACAGCTGGCCGAAGGGAATGTTGTTCTCAGGATGCAAGCTTGATACAAAAAAGAACATTAGAAAGGGGGGTGTCGTGGGGCGCCTGGGTGGCGCAGTCGGTTAAGCGTCCGACTTCAGCCAGGTCACGATCTCGCGGTCCGTGAGTTCGAGCCCCACGTCGGGCTCTGGGCTGATGGCTCGGAGCCTGGGGCCTGTTTCCGATTCTGTGTCTCCCTCTCTCTCTGCCCCTCCCCCATTCATGCTCTGTCTCTCTCTGTCCCAAAAATAAATTAAAAAAAAAAAAAAAAAAAAACGTTGAAAAAAAGAAAGGGGGGTGTCGAAATGAAGAGGGTACACATTGAGGAATGGGGTGCAGAGTGGCAGGGGCGAGGTCGGGGGGGGAGATAACTCTAGGTACACAGAGGGCAAAGAGAACGTCAGTCAAGAGTAGCAACGGCCCTAGGATCAGAAAGAGGAGACCTGGGGTTCACACTCCAGCATCACAACTTACAAACTGATGGGTCCTGGGGAAACCATGTGAACTCCCCAAATTTCAGCTCTCGCATCTCTAAACTGAAAACAACATATCTGACTTTCTATCATCTCTGAGCCTTCTTCACAGCCCCATTGAGTGCCTGAGTACCACAGGCACCTAACGAATAGTAATCTTGTGACTCCTCAAGACAGATGAACCAAGGACAGGATAGATACGGAGAGAGATGTGAGGTCAGGGCATGGATAGATGGCCCGCAGCAGGGAGGATGCTCGGTCATTTTTTGCAAAGAGGCAAACTCATCTGTTGAGAGAAAGGAAGGTGGGGAGAGCTGGCGACCTCACAGGAAAGCAGACATAAACAACTTTCTCTGCAATTCTCAGAACACTCAAGCTGAAAGGGACCTGAAGAATAATTTAATCGAATTCTTCCCCTGCCTCCATTTTACAAATGAGGGGAAAAGCAAATTTGTTCCATAAAGGGCCAGAGAGGAGATATTTTAGGCTCTGTGGGCCATAGTTTCTATCCCAATAAATCAACTCTGTCATTGTAGCATAAAAGCAGATATAGTATGTAAACAAATGAGTGTGGCTATGTTCCAATAAAACTTTATTTATAGATAGAAATTTGAACTCCACATAATTTTCACGTGGCATGAAATATTCTTTTCATTTTTTTTTTTTTTTGTAGCCATTTAAAAATGTATAAACCATTTTAGCTTTTTGGGCTGTACAAAAACACACGATGGGCCACAGTTTGCCAAGCCCTGCCATATGTTGGTTATGAGCTCATGCTAAAGATAGTCAGACGTGAGTTTGGGTTTTGCCCCCACAATTTACTAGAAGTGAAACTTCAGCTATGGTATTTAGTCTTCCTACTCCTCATCATTTACAGACTCCTTACTTATCAAATGTAGATAAAAATTATACCTATTCCACACAATTTTTGTGAGGATTAAATGAGATAATGCATGTCAAAGAGCTTAGCAAAGAGCCTTACTCGAAAGCAAACCAAAACACCAAACAGAAAACACCACATCCAAGAAAATGCAGGTGACACAGTTCACTCACAACAAGCCCAGGATCTGAACCTTGTGCCCATCTACTCTGTTCAATACCTTTTCCAGCTCCACGGCCATGGGTAGCCTTGACCTTACAAGAAGTCAGATATTCATGAGTCTGTAATTCACTTACTCAAAAGTCCCCTGTCCCCAACCCTGAAATTTCACCATTAGAAATTCGTTACTTTAGGGGAGGCTGGGTAGCTCAGTCGGTTGAGTGTCCAGCTTCGGCTCAGGTCATGGACTCACGGCTCGTGGGTTCAAGCCCCACGTTGGGCTCTGTGCTTACAGCTCAGGGCCTGGAGCCTGCTTCATATTCTGTCTCTGTCTCTCTCTCTGCCCCTGCCCTGCTTGTGCACTCTCTCTCAAATATAAATAAACATTAAAAATTTTTTTAAAAAGAAAAGAAACGCATTACTTTAGGGCTGCCTGGGTGGCTCAGCTGGTTAAGCGCCTGACTTCAGCTCAGGTCACGATCTCACAGTTGGTGAGTTCGAGCCCCGCATCGGGCTCTGTGCTGGCAGCTCAGAGCCTGGACCCTGCTTCAGATTCTGTGTCTCCCTCTCTCTCTCTCTCTGCCCCTCCCCCACTCACCCTCTGGCCCTCTCTTTCAAAAATAAATAAACATTTAAAAAAACTTTTTAATGTATTACTTTAGTTTAAGCTGTTTTCCACTTGAACAGTGCAAATTCCCCTGGATGATTTTTTAATTTAAGTTCTATTAGTTATACTTAGATGTAACTTATTACCTGCTTCTTATACAGTTCTCTAGACATTAGTGTTTGATGGGAAATACAGAAAGGATAAAAATGCATCCATACCATGGAAAGCTATACAGACACAGAATGTCATGAAGTACCATTACATGCTAAAACATGGATGAATTGTGCTCGCTTCGGCAGCACATATACTAAAACATGGATGAATCTTGAAAACATGATGCTGAGTAAAAGAAGCCAGATACAAAAGGCTTTACGTTGTATGATTCCATTCATAGGAAATATCTGGAATAGGCAAATCCATAGAAACAGAAAGTAGCTTTGTGGTTGCCAGGGGCTGGGAAGGAGGGGGGGGGGGGTGACTGCTTTCCATCTGTGGAGATAAAAATGTTCTGGAACTAGATAGTGGTGATGGTTGCACAACCTTGTGACTACCAAAAAAACCCACAGAATTGTATCCTTTAAACTTATTTAGGGGTGCCTAGGTGGCTCAGTTGGTTAAGCGTCCAACTTTGGCTCAGGTCATGACCTCACAGTTCATGAGTTCGAGCCCCGCATCCGGCTCTGTGCTGACAGCTCAGAGCCTGGAGCCTGCTTCTTATTCTGTGTCTCCCTCTCTCTCTCTGCCCCTCCCCCACTCACACACACACACACACACACACACACACACTCTCTCTCTCTCTCTCTCAAAAATAAATTTTAAAAAAATTTAATACTTATTTAAATGGTGACTTTTATGCTGTGTATTTTACCACAATAATTAAAAAAAAAAAAAAAAAAAAAAAACACGCCCAGATAAAAGACACAGGAGGATTCGACAGGTGTGGAAAGAAGTTCTCATTTGAGAAATGAATCCACCAAAGTCCACCTTAGTTCACTTTACATGTTTTAAGGCCAACCCTGCACACTGCTAATAAACAATGTATTCAGACAGTGTTGACTGAGCACCTACTATGCACCAGGCACCGAGCCTGGCTCTGAGAATAAACCAGCCAACAGGGCAGAAAAGTGTTTCTTCAACTTCTGGCCCAATCTACAGTCACCCAGAGCAAAAGCCCTCATCAAGTCATTTTTATAAAAAACAGACATGGGGCGCCTGGGTGGCGCAGTCGGTTGAGCATCCGACTTCAGCCAGGTCACGATCTCGCGGTCCGTGAGTTCGAGCCCCGCGTCGGGCTCTGAGCTGATGGCTCGGAGCCTGGAGCCTGTTTCCGATTCTGTGTCTCCCTCTCTCTCTGCCCCTCCCCCGTTCATGCTCTGTCTCTCTCTGTCCCAAAAATAAGTAAACGTTGAAAAAATAAATAAATAAATAAAGTGTTGTTTGTAGTCGAACAGTCGAACACTGCCGGAAGCACACCTGTTTTATTCTTTCATATCAATCCCAAATGACTGGAATGTATTTTTGGTTTCTTGTTTAACTTTTAGGAACACTGGATCCAAGCCAACCTATAAAGCTGATTCTCTCCTTTTTTTTTTTTTTTTTTTTTTTAAGACTTCATAAACTTTCTCGGTCACCCAGACGTTTACAACCATCACTCAAAGAACAAAGTTGTTCCTTGAGCTCCAGGCTTTGCCTTTTATTCTTGGCAGAATGAAAATGGATAAATGCATTTTTGAAAATGTACAGGAGTCCAGTTATACATAAATTTGGATTACTATTAGAGTAGGGGCTAGGTAGTTCATTTCTTCCAAGCTTCTACCAAAATCCACAAAAGCATGGATGGTTTTCTTGAGCCCAATGGCAGTGGGCAGAAGGTAAAATGTTTGAAATACTTCATCCGCTTACAGTCACTAATTTCATTTATGCTTCTGTATTTGCACTGTATCTCTAAATTCTCCCCATGTTTCAGCCTTAATGCATTCTCCCAATCAAATCAGGTATTTCTTTAAAACAAGAGAACGTAGGGACCATTCACTTTCAAGAAGAGGAAACTGAGGCCCGAGGAGGTAGATGAGATCACAAATCTAATGAAAGATAGAGATAACCAGCTGATTTTTTTTTTTCCTCTGATCTGTTGCGAAGTTTGTTGCAAAGAACCGTACGAGGCTGTGGATACAGACTTTGGAAATTCTAAGCTAAAAAAAAGTTGAACAACAACACAAAAATAATGGTAGCTGCTTGTGACTCTTGGAGAGACCACCTCCGGCTTGGTCTTGCCTTTCATCGTCACCTGGGTGCTGCCTCCCGCACTTCCGTAAACCTTTGGAATCAGGGAGCATTCTACTCCACAGATCAAGACTGACTCCCAAGCATCTCTAGCTCTAGAGCACACAGGCTGGGGTTGCTGCTCAGTGAGACCCCCAGGACGACAGGCCCTCCAATGTGAGTAGCATTCACTTGACTTCACGGACGAAGCAAAGGAAGGGGGAGGCAGGCTCCCAGGGCCTTGGCACGAAAGTTGTTAGTTAGCTAAAAAAAACACCAAAAAAAGCCAGGTGGGAGACATGCCCAGATGAATAAAAACTCTATCATCAGACCTTAAGGCACGCCCGGTGGGACAGACGCAAGTGTAAGTCGACGAAATGCCAACAAAATGTCATGATGAGTTGAGTCATCAAATGGTAAAGAAAACCACTAATACTAATCAACCTGGGCAAACTCTCATCCCTATAAGGGTTAATATCTTCTTTTTTCCTAACTGATAAAGAAAAGTTTGGCGCACACTTGCCAAGGGAAAGCTTTTCAATGCTAATTTGGCTCTCCCCTTCACACCAAGCTCAGAATATTAACAAGACCTGTTGCTAAGGGATGTAGATGCATAGTTGAGTCTAAAATGCAAAATTATATTAATCTAGCTGTTGGAAGAAACCCTCTCCCAGTACTACTCTGTACTCTGTATCTGAGTCAGGCAATGAACGCCTTCGGACCTGCAAGGCCTTCCCTCCCTCAGCCCCTGCCTTTTTCTCTGACATCATCTCTCACTGCTCTGGCAGATGACCCCCTACATCCCAATCACCCAGAGCTTGAGGATTTCTGGACACCTTGTAGCTCCTTACACTGCCCCACAGACCAGGGCTGAAGGCGCTTGGACTCCCCACCCCAATCTCTGACTCTCCCAGTCATTTGCAGGATTGAAGCAGACAGGGGCGTCTGGGTGGCTCAGTCGGTAAAGCGTCCGACTTCAGCTCAGGTCATGATCTCATGGTTTGTGGGTTCGAGCTCCGCGTCGGGCTCTGCGCTGACAGCTCAGAGCCTGGAGCCTGCTTCCCATGCTGTGACTCCCTCTCTCTCTGCCCCTCCCAGGCTCATGCTCTGTCTCTCTCTGTCAATAATAAATAAACGTTAAAAATTAAAAAAAAAAAAAAAACATTAAAAAAAAAGATCGAAGCAGACAAATCGCCCTTCCTTTGAGCTATCATTAAATCACAACCGTCGGCACACCCATCTGCTCCCCATTAGAATGCGAGCTTCTTGCGAGTAGGAATCATCTCTCCGCACACTTCCTGGTGCCTAGCCGTGAACCACACAGTGAAGCATCTAATAAACGTTCAGAGAATGAATAAATGGACGGATGGCTGCATGCATGATTGAACAAGACCCATTCAATCATCTGATGCCCCGCTGAACAAACAGAGGTTCTGATTTCTACTGTGCCCAGCGCCCTTGTTTATTTTTATCTTTAAGCCTCGGGGGTTAGTTTCTGTCTTTATAGGAAGAGTGTAAGGGCTCCCCAGAGAGCCAAAGGTTGGCTCTGTGTCAGGATGCAGCTGGGAGGCTAAGAGCTATCCTGGTGTGGGCGTCGCAGATCTGTCTCCAGATCTAGTTTGCCATCACCTCGGCCTTTCCAATCACTTATTTAATCTTTCTCAGTCATACTTGCTTCATCTATAAAATGAGGTGTGCAACCTACACGAGGTCTAAGGTCTTTGCTAGATGTAACCTCCCATGCCTGGAAACTCGCGACATCTTGCCAGGAATCCATTGCCCAAACTCTCTGTACCACATACTTGGGCCATTGTTACGTCATCAGAATATTAATCCTGTGTTTCTCACTTAGCCATCAGAGACAGCACCAGCATGTCTTTTCTGTGCTGTTCTTTCAGTTCAAGGGCAGGGACTCAGTCTGTCCAGCAGATGGTATTATTGTATTGCTCCTTTCGCTGCCTCTTATAAAGGCAAACCCGTCACAGAACAAAGGACGGCCCAGAGGGTCTGAGTCTCTGCCACTCACAAGAGAAGATGAGAGAATCTGAGGTGACGCGTCCCCTTCCTCATTAACCAAGTCCCTTATTATTAAGAGTCTGCACACTTACAGAGCGCCTGGGTGGCTCAGTCGGTTAAGCGTCCGACTTCAGCTCAGGTCATGATCTCGCGGTTCGTGAGTTGGAGCCCCGCGTCAGGCTCTGTGCTGATGGCTCAGAGTCTGGAGCCTGCTTCTGATTCTGTGACTCCCTCTCTCTCTGCCCGTCCCTACTCACGCTCTGTCCTGTCTCTCGAAAAATAAATAAACGTTCAAAAAAAATTTTAAGAGTATGCACATTTATAATGCCTTTTTTATTAAAAGGAGGACTGAAACACCACAGGTCACAATACTGTCAAAGCTCCACTCAAGTTAAAGCCTAGGTGGCCATGTTCATTGTTTTCATTTTCTCTTGCAGTTCCTTCCTGAGTGCTTAATTAGGTCAGCCCATTTTTCTCTGTCTTACTTATGCCTACAGATAACCTGTTCTTACGGCAGCTCTGAGTAGCAGCGGGCCTCACGCTTACCCGCGACGTCCGCGGAGAGGGCCACCTGAACTCAGAGCCAGCAAACCCAACAACTACCCTTCATGACAGTCATCATTTTCTCTTGCAAGATAGAGAATTCAAACTCGGCCCAGAGACTGTCACTAATGAAAGAACGGTAGGTAAACTACAAAGTTGCACAGATGAGTCTGCAGGGGAAAACAGTATAGACTCTCCAAGAAAAAAAACAGAAAGAGGGCGCCTTCAAAGAGACAGCAAGCAGAGAATCAGAAAATGTATTTCGTAGTTCCTACCAGGCTCGGCAGTATCTCCTACAGGTGGATTCAATGAAACCCTCCCTAAGAAAGACATTTTGACTTGGGGCATGTAGGTGGCTCAGTCGGTGGAACGTCCAATGTCAGCTCAGGTCATGATCTCACGGCTCGTGGGTTCGAGCCCCGCGTCGGGCTCTGTGCTGATGGCTCCCAGAGCCTGGAGCCTGCTTCCGATTCTGGGTCTCCCTCTCTCTCTGCCCCTCCCCCACTCACGCTCTCTCTCTTTCTCCAAAATAAATAAACATTAAAAAAAATTTTTTTTTAGGGGCGCCTGGGTGGCACAGTCGGTTGAGCGTCCGACTTCAGCCAGGTCACGATCTCGCGGTCCGTGAGTTCGAGCCCCGCGTCAGGCTCTGGGCTGATGGCTCAGAGCCTGGAGCCTGTTTCCGATTCTGTGTCTCCCTCTCTCTCTGCCCCTCCCCCGTTCATGCTCTGTCTCTCTCTGTCCCAAAAATAAATAAATGTTGAAAAAAAAAAATTTTTTTTTAAAAGACATCTTGACTTGAGGTAAAATCAAACACAAAGACACAAACACCTACCCGTATTTGTAATCATCCCATCTATGGGTCTATATCCATTCTCCCTGGGTCATAAGCATCTTCCCATTAACATTATTGCTCTGTCTTTATAACCAATTACATGTCAGGTAGGTATCTGTAACTGAAGTGATTCCTTTATTATTACTTTGCCATGGCAGTTACATAGTGAAAAACATGAACTTTGGAATTCAAAGGAACCAGATTCAAACCCCAGCTGTGCAAGCACAAACTCTCTGATCTTGGGCAAGTTGTTAATCCCGCGTTCCGAGTCGCTTTGTAAAACGGGGATCCTTTTACCCACCTCTCGGGTTTTGAAGAAAAATTAGAGCCGATCCGCAAAGTGCTCATCACAGAGCCTCGCACACAGTAGGCATGCCAGCATGACTAGTTCTTACCGGATATGGATTCTTGAAACAGAAATGCAGGATCCAAGGGAACAAGAATCGGACCAGTTTCTCGACCCTGCCCCACCGCTTCGGCAAACACGGGGTCTCTCCACCCCTCCTGACATAGTTTGAGGACAGAAGAACACACAAGCTCTCCTCCAACACCGAACACGTCTTCCTCCCAGCTTCGCCTTGGAATGGGAGACCGCGCTCACCCCCTAACCTGAGACAGAAAACCAGTAGCTGGCTTCTGTCTACAGACCCAGGGGCCTGACAGTCCAGCTGATTCACCAGTTCCTGTTTTCGTCTCACTCTGTTGGTCCCACTTAGAGCTGCGCGCAGGTACTCGACGTGGAGATAAGTCTGGGCTCGTTTCAGACAAGCCCCAACCTAGTTTCTACTGCTCTTTTTCCGCGTCTCCTTCTACCTCCTACCTCCACAGGCTTCGTGTGAGTGCATCACACAACAGCCAGGGGAATCGAGACGGCTTCCAAAACTGCAAGAAACAGGTGAAGTACATCGCTTATTTCCGATATGCAGGGTGAACACAGGAGGAAACACACACACACACACACACACACACACACACATTCCTGCCTGAATTCTGCACCCTGGTTTCTTGGACCCGTTCCCTCTCCGATCCCTGTTTTCCAGCTGATCTCCCTGCTTATTATTTCTTTCTTCCTTTTTCACGTTGACTCACCGGATACTTGACTTTCTGCCTCACTTCTGCTGCCCACCTGTCCTTCTGCCACTCGGATCGTCTGTCTCAGGACCATCCACCTGGCTGGGAGGGATGCCTTCTCTTTCCGTGGCTCTTTTCTGGGGTGCCCCCCCCATACCTGAAGCAAGCCACCATCAACACCCTGGCAGAGCAATGTGACAGATAATGGACATCTGTTCTTTTTTTCTCTCTTCATTTTTTTTTTTTTTTTACTATTTATTTTTGAGAGAGAGAGAGAGAAGAGAGAGGGAGACACAGAATCGGAAGCAGGCTCCAGGCTCTGAGCTATCAGCACACAGCCCGAAGTGGGGCTTGAACTCACAGACTGCGAGATCATGACCTGATCTGAAGTTGGACGCTTAGCCTACGGAGCCACCCAGATGCCCCAATGGACATCTGTTCTAAGCCAGGAAAGTTCCTTCCCACTGACCTTACCCCCCGACCGCTTCACACAACCACCCCTGACAATTTCATCTCATATTGTCCCCTCCCACCCAAGCTGATCCTGGTATTTTTATCCATGATTTTATGTGAAACATACTCTGACCACAGTAAGAAAATAAAGCTATTAACGCCAGTAAGTGTACAGAGAGTTGAAAACACCTTTTGTTAACAATCAATATTTAAGAGCTCGGTAACACCCAGTAGTACTTTTTTTGTTTTGTTTTGTTTAAAGGCTTACAAGCCTTTTCTAAAAATAAGCTTTGCCTGGCTACAGATCCTTGGTTCTTACTCACTCTCATTCCCTCTTAAGCTTTATTCCATGCGGACTAGAACCAGTTGTTACAAAGGGAAGGGTGCCCTCTTCTCTCTAACCTCCAAACACCATCTCTGTATCTCTCTGTCCATGAAAGCTGCCTGTGACAGCCACTAAAAGTGTTTAGTAGAATTCCCTCTAGACAGGAGTTACATTTTGGGAATCAACACGGCAACAGCATGTGCGTGTGCGTGTGTGTGCGTGTGCGTGAGCACGCATGTTTTCCAATTTAACACCCCCCGATTTAGAAGCATCCAGTCTGTCATTAACAATAGAAAATCAGAAGAAAGAGCAGGTAGTCTGCTCACGGACCAGATGGCAAGCCTCTTGTTTCACTCGCTTATTCTCCCGAGAAGAACCACACTGAAAGTTCCATTGTACCAATTTAAGGTCTTCTCTCTACCAACTGCTTCCTTTGTCTTTTCAGGTGAAGTTATACTCTTTACCTTCCTTGGTGTCCTGATTGCGGCTTGAACCAAAACCTACGTGCAGATCACAGGGAGTGGCACGTGGGTGCCGACATGTTTATCTTCCCACGTTATGGCCTGAACTGTGTGTCCCCCCCCCCCCCCCCGCCCCAAATTACTATGTTGAAGTCTTAACCCCTGGTTCCTCAGAATATAACCTTACTTGAAAATAGGGTCATTGTATGCATCATGAGTTAAGATGAGGTCACATGAGATTAAGGTGGGTCCCTCATCCAACATGACCAGTGTCCTATCTAGGGGCACCTGGATGGCTCAGTCAGGTAAGTGTCTGGCTCTTGGTTTTGGCTCGGGTCATGATCTCACAGTTCGTGGGTTCGAGCCCAGCATTGGGCTCTGTGCTGATGGTGCAGAGCCTGCTTGGGATTCTCTCTCTGTCCCTCTCTCTCTGCCCCTCCCTTGCTCTCTCTGTCTCTCTCTCTCAAACATAAAGAAATAAAAACTTTAAAAAAGGTGGGGGGTGGGGTGCTTAGACACAGGCACACACACACAGGGAGAACACCACGTGGGCACAAAGGCGTAGATCTGGGTGATGCATCTACAAGCCTACAAGGAATGTCACAGAGCGTCAGCTAACCACCAGAAGCTAGGAGAAGAGCTCAGCCCCCAGAAGGAGCAATCCTGCCACCACCTTGACCTCAGACTTCTGGCCTCCAGAGCTCTGAGACAATAAATTCCTATTGCATAAGCCACCCGATTGGTGTTTATTGTTCTGGTAGCCCTAGAAAATGAATACATCCCACCAGGCTGTGTGCTTCTTGAAGGGAGAGATGGAATTCTATTCATCTTTGTATGCATACAGCACAGTGTAAGGTGCAGACAACTTAATTGTTCAATGGTTGTCAAATTCAACCCAAAAATATATGGTCCTCTGCACCTCAGCCCTCTCAACCATCCCCGACCCCCTATTCAACCAGCACTGACTCTCTTGTCCTTAGATCACATCAAAAAAAATTGAAATTGGGGAAGGGGAAAAGTTTTTCTAACACTAATGTAAGAGGGAAATGTTATTCTAACACTAATGGATCAAGAGCTCTCAATCTCATTTTTCAATCAATTCCAGAATTAAATTTGCAATTTTTTCTTCTACTTTACCTATAACAATGGAAGCTCCTTCAGGAACAAAGCCCCAAGCATGAAGACTTGGCAAGCCATTGAATGAGATTATATAGCTGGCAGGTCCTATCACCTGGCTGGGTCACACGTGCTCTTTAACCACACGGCAAAGTGAGGCAAAAAGTGCCCCGTGTCCTTCCTGATCCTGGCTGGGAGTGAGTCAGCCTGCCCACCTTACCCACTCTACTGACCCTGACTTGAATGAGGTCATGGAGGAGAAAGAAAATGACTAAGCACGAGTTACACTAAGAAGCAGCCTACTCTGGGCTCCAGAGCTATAGGTCACTATGTTTTTTAAGCCAATATAATGAAAGACAAGTGAATTTAACCTATCCATTATTTCAATCTCTTTATATTTTAAATGGAATTTTTCTGAAATCAAAAATCACACACACACACACACACACACACACACACACACAATTTATGGACTCCCTTGCCAGTATCCAATATCATGCGAGAGAGAGTAAATTCAGAAACACATTCAACAGTTTCCTCCTCCTTAACTGACTGCTGATGATTCTAGAAAAAGGAAAAGCACTAAGAAATGGAAAAGGCAGGTTGGCAGGTTATAAAAAATGAAAATTACAGCTGTGGCCATGCTCTGGAAAATATTCCCTGACTTAGCTAGATGTTGATTATTGAACCAACAGCTTGCTTATATAATTACAGTGTGCCTATAAACCCAGGTGATATGATATACTTGTTTAACTATTAACCTCTGGATTTCCTGGAGTTTCCACAATCTAAAGGGAAAAAAACTGAAAGTATGAGATATGGTATACTCCATTTATTAACTTATTGTGATCGTAAGTGATAATGACAGCATATCGCTTGGTAAGAAAAAGGAAGTTCTTAGAAAACACAAGTGAGGTCTTTCAAGTTTCAGAGATTTTGGTAGGGCATCTTTTCTTTATTCCAAGGAACTGTTTTGCCTAGAGAACCTTCTACTGGTGCTCCTGGATCCTTCAAATCAAGATTCCTTTCTCCATCCCACCTTTGGATCTAGGGCACAATCTCCTCATCAACTCTGAAATTCATGTCGACACTTGCACGCTCATTGTAAATATTTCCCCGCTCTCCCTCTCGTCCCTAGGACCTCCCGACTCACACTCTCTCATCTGAGCATATCTAGGATTCTAGCTTCTGTTCTACACATTTCTATGCGTGCCTTACGTCCTACCAGACTAGAAGCTTCTTAGAGCTAGAGAGAAAGGAAGAGGGGAGCAAATCTATGTTCAGAGTGAGATTGCTATAGCAAAATGCCTCAAACCCAGCAGTGTACTCAATAAATATTTGTTGAATAACTGAATCCACGCACCAGCCAAAACACATGACGTACATTACCTTGTTTAATTTTCATAACAATCCTGAGAATGAGTGTCAGCCTCTCCATTTAGCTGGTAAAGAAGCTGAAGTTGGACAGGAAGTAGATTTTTCAAGGCTCATAGCTAGGAAGCAGAGCAGAGGGGGATGCATTTCTGTCTAGTCCCACCTGGCACAATGTCTTAAATGGTACCATCGATCCAAAATGTACTGGTTGGATTGACCTGGGCAAGCCCCTTATCCGAGTTCTCTCTTTAGGTATGCTCAGAGTCTCCAGGCTTAGGTTTTTCAAATAGCAACAGAGTTTGGGGAGCATGAAGGAGTAAATAAAGCAGGAGAATATGCTTAGAAAGATTTCAAATAGCACAGAGAGGCCGTTTCTGCACACTCGCTCCAAAATAATTCCCATACTCTTGACCATTCTGTTCCCACTGGTTGGTTCTTCAGATACTCGCCTTACCCTTATCTCTAACTCATTCCCCCCCATGTGGGACTGGTGCAGGGAGAATCGAGGAAGGGAATAAATAACTTGTCACTCAACATCCAGACCATCTATTCCCATGGCTTCCGCATGGGATCTTGGGAAACCGCTGAAACATAGGTATGACTGTCCTGCTTTGGAAGGAGAGGAAGCAGAGGGAGAATTCAGTGGTTTAAGGGAAATTCACTCCCCACTCCCCCGGCTGCCTCCTCTACCACAAAAAGAGAGAATTCTAATTTCTTCCACACTATCCAGTACAAGAGGAAAGCAGTGGAAATGTAGTTCACTCACAGTTTCAAGGAAACAACACTTGTTACATTTACACAGAAATAACCAGGAATACAGGAAATCACTAAGCCACCAAGGGGTGACAGCATGCCTCTACCTAGCTGGAGCACCAAGGTTCTTACTGCTATTTAAAAAAAGTTAACTTAGATATGCAGAGAAACACCTAAAGTTTGGATCTGCTTGGTTACAGCCTGTAAGACAGCTAATGGCATCAATATTCATTACTGATGTTTAACATTAACGTCCTGTCTCTACAGACCAGTATCTATCAGTAGACCAGTTGCAACCAGCTTCCTTCTACCAGTGGGTACTTTGTACTTGGAATTCAACCTCAACACTCAGAATGAGTCAGACTTGGTATCGACCATGATCAACAGAGGCTAAAAGGGATGTGTTACAAGGAACCTCGATATAGACAGACACAGGTCAGCCCCTCCTAATTACCATACCTAGCCCTGGTGTATACAGATTCCCATGGAATCACTCATGTTTTCTTGAGTGGGCAAAATTCCCCAAACAAAATATTTCCACCACCGTGTCTTCTGGGTTCACAAATTTATTATGGGCTGACAACTCAAGTGGACTGGCCAGGAGCTCGGGTTCTAGTATCAGACAGACCGTGATGAAAGCTACCTCTCTGCCACTGACACACTTGCCATCTAAGGCAAGTTCCTTGTCCTCTCCGGCCTCAGTTTGCTCAGGCACAAAATGGGGCATCACCTCAGCAGGCCCTAGTCGGGAGAATGACGTCCTTCACATCCATGGTAAGATGTAGGATGCTAGGATGCTAGGAATTCTAGCGCTCCCCTGTATGTGACTTAGACTTCCCTCATTCTGGATATGGTAGACAAATCTGGGCTCATCCTACTGAAGCTACTCTGGGTCCATCCCCATGTCTCCCCATTGAATCTGGAGACATGAGGTTCCCTTCATTCTCCCAGGGCCTACCAGGACCTTCCTTCTTACCCACAAAATACCCACCATTTAAGCGACTTTGGAAGCAAAAGGGTGCTCATTCCCCAAACAAAACTGTCCACCCACGGGTTGGGGGAGTTACTATGATAAAACAGCTCCAACCTTTGCAGGACATGATAAGCAGAAAGCTCTCTGGGTAAGATGGAGGCGATCTGACTATGGTGGGAGTCAGGTTTCCATCTTCTCTCCACACTGAAGAAATGGTGGACCTTCTGGGCTGGGTCATGACAATAATCAAGAAAACCCGGCAGTGGTGATAGAGGAATTATTTTTACCTTATTTGCTTTTTAAACAAAATGTGAGATCAGGAAGAGGAGAAGGAAGGGACCAGGGGAAGAACAAATGAACAGCTTCTCAATGGGAGGGAATATAAAGAAAAGAAATCTAAAGCAAACAGGAAGAGCAGAGCTGAGGGGAAAGGACCCCAGGATGGGCTGCCGGAGACTGGCAGCTCAGTTTGGCGGAAATGAGCAATGGCCTACAAATCTCATAACCAGGAGAAGCACCACTCAGACATTTCCTGTGGGCTGGGCCCCAGAGACTGCTGGCACAGGAGTTGCCCAGGTTAACAACTTCCAACGAAATGCCAAAGAGGAATGTAATATGGAAGCCTCATCACGAAAAGATTCCATTACTTGATTGAATAAAGTCATACAGGGCAAGGTCAGCGAACGTTTTTTTTGAAAAGGGCCAAATAGTAACTATTTTTGGCTATGTGGGACATACCATCCCCATCATTACTATTCAACGCTGCCACTGTTGGGGGGAGAGAAGTCACGGACAACATATAAATGCATGAGCATAGCTGTGTCTTAATAAAACTTTATTTGTAAACACTGACTGTGAATTTTATATAATTTCCACGTGTCATGTAATGTTACTCTTTGAGGTTGTTTTTCCCAATTATTTAAAAATGTGCAGGGGCACCTGGGTGGCTCAGTTGGTTCAGTATCCAGCTTCAACTTAGGTCATGATCTCATAGTCTGTGGGTTCGAGCCCCATGTCGGGCTCCATGCTGTGTGGAACCTGCTTGGGATTTTATCTCTCCCATTCTCTCTGCCCTCCCTTCCCCCCCCCCTTACACTCTCTCCTCTCTCACTCTCTCTCTCTCTCTCTCAAAATGAATAAATAAACTTAAAAAAATTTTTTTAACATGCAAACCATTTTAGCTCACAGGCTATACTTAAACACAGGTGGGGCTAAAGTCTGCAACTACCCTGATCATGAGCATGGGCCTTGTGGTCAGGCAGGCTTGGCTTTGCATCCTGTCTCTGCCATGTACTGGCTATCCAGCCAGCAGCAAGTTGGTTAGCTCACCTGAGCCTCAGTTTCCCCATCTGTGAATTAACAATAATAGTATCTATCCCCAGAGGATTTACATGAAGTTCAGAAGCAGAACACACAAAAAGCAACTCACATTGTAACCTGAAGATCGTCTCAGGGCAGAATGAGGAGTTATACGGGCTGCATATCAAACTGTATAGACCAGCTCAGGACAGGCAGACTCTATGAGGACACAGGGCGGAAAACAAATCCCAGGGGCGGCAGCGACAGCGGCGGTGGGCTAGGAGGAGGTGGGGAATTGTCACATTGGGGGATTGTCCGTGCAGTTCCCTGTTTTCTCATAGGGCAGCCAGCTGTTAAAAACTTTCAGATGATCTCTGACAACCCTTCAGAGGCTCAAGTGCTGAGGTAATTTACAAACAGCTCCTGAAACCAGCACAGAATGGAGGAATTCACTCTATCCCACTGGAGTCTTTAGACGACGCATCTTAGTTCGGCACATTTTTAAAAGAAAAAGTTAGCCAAGGATCAGACAACCTCTAAAGCTGTCCAGAGGACATAGGTAGGAGAAATGACACTTCTTTGGCCATCTAAGTTGCTAAGTATGCTATTCTCGCATTCATACAGCAAAGCTGTAATGGAAATATGAATGCAAACAAGGAAGCACAGGGAGAAAATCGCACTATACTTTAATTCCAAACCTGTTATGAAATGTGGGGGGAAATTATAAAGATCCCCACTGACGAAGAATACTTTAACTGTCAGACATTTATGGAGCGCTTCCTATTATAAGCACGAGGCAGAACAAGTTGGAAATGCAACAGAGGTACAAGAAGAGATGTCTGCTCCCCAGTAGGGGCTTTCAGAGATTGTCCATAAAAGGCAAATAACAATTACAGTGGTTAAAACTTGCAGCTGTATGGTGTAAGCACTGGGAATTAAAATGAGAGTTTTTGCAAAATATCCCCTGGCAGAGACTTGGTAAGAAGCCCCACCACCATGATACAAATGGATCACCATTTCTTGGGTTTGGAAAAAGAACCCCTGCTGTTTGAGCTGTAAAGCTGCCCTGCCCTTTGCCAGCCTGCTCCCCACAAAAAACAAGCAAAACCAAAAAAAAAAAAGTGAAAAATGCTAAAGATTCTGAAGAAACAAATGCTTGATAAATGTGGATTACTAGTGTTTGGGTGTTGTTTAGTGAAAAGGACTTTCGGACATTGAATCCGGAGACATGAAGTTCCACCTCTCACTCTGTCTACAAGCAAATCACTTTCTCGCAAAGCCTCAGCTTGCTCATTTGTAAAATGAGATGATTGGACCATAAAACTCCATTCGTAGCTCGTAGCTCTAATTTCGATCACTGAATATCAGCGTGCATAACGGCTTTACTAAAGAAGGCTGTGATAAGATGATGTTGTGATTGACACATGATTTGGGAGGTCATCAAGGTTGACCCCAGCCTTAATTCTTCTAAGAAATCTCATAAACCAAAGTCAACCACCTTTTATGATGCACATGATTGCATATGAAGCTCAAAAAAAAAAATAATAATAATAATAAGGCAATTTATCTGCAACAGTGCCTAGAACACAGCCAGGTGCTGTGTAAGAATTATTTCCAAAACTAAAGAAAAGCTACTTTGGCCTGTAGAGATTAACTGGAAATGCAGAAATGTCCAGAAGCAAGTTATTTCCCAGACTGGAATTTTAATCAGATCATTACATTTTTCTTAAAATTTTCATACAGGTCTGGATAGCTATAGAAAGTATAACAAAATGAATTTATGAAATATGTGATGTTTACTTAAATTCAAGTTAAAATTAAAATTAGAACTCACCAAGATATTAAACTATTTTTTTTCTTTTTCTTTTTTTTAATATAATTCACTGTGAAATTGTCTGACGTACAGTGCTCTTGGTTTTGGGGGTAGATTCCCGTGGTTCATCGCTTACATACAACACCTAGTGCTCATACCAACATAATTGAGACACATAGGATCCAACTCTCAACCTGTGATTACCTAAGCTTTGCAATTTTGTAATGTTCTGGACTAACTCTAGAAATAATTTGATCCCCAAATTAAAAGTTGAAGATACATTTATGAGAAAAAAAAATTCAAACACATAAAACACAAATGTCAAAAAAGGGGAACATCCAACTCCTTTTTTTTTTTTTACTAAAAAACGCAACTGACCATAAAGTGTTAACTAACACCTTTTATCAAATGGACAAATATTTTTTTTTTCAAATTGTGATACCTGTAGGATGAAGGAAAGTAGCCATAGCCTTTCTGGAGAGCGGTTGATTTGGCATGATGTACCATGATGTTTAAACCAGAGAATGCACACTCCCAACCTCTGGTGGGGATAAGAATTCGTGTTAGCTCTCTGGAGGGCAATTTGGCAGTATGTCCATGCCCTCTGACCTAGCATTTCCATTTCTAGGAATTCATTTTAAAGACATAATTGGGCAAAGGTACAAAGATGCATGTTCATGGTATTCCTTGCATTTTGTTTACAGCTGCATAAAAGAAAGAAAAAAATGGAACTCTGTGAAAGCCCAAACTGGAGAGTAATTAAATAGCTACATTCTTACAAATTAAAATAAGCAATTATTTAAAAGAATGGGATAACTGTGTGGAAATGTAGAAAGATAGCCAAGATAGGAGGAGGAGTATAAAGCAAGTTGCTGAGTATCATATGGAGCGTGTAACAGAGTGTGTTAAATAGCACCTATGTGTGTGCATATAAGTATGTACGGATGGATGTACAAATGCAAAGAGATGCTTACCGGAAAGTTAACGGTAATTAGCTCTGGACGGGGTGACTCCGAGTGGTCTTTATTTCCTTATTATGAAATTCTCTTTGGCTTGAAATTTCTTTCAGTGAGCATATATCATTTTTACAATAATTAGCTATTTTTGAAAGGTGGAATAGAAAACGACAATGGGGAAAAATCCACTATCTAGAACCTGGAATTCAGTCTGAGAACATAATATACAGAATAACGTACCCACTGGGGCGACCATCATGGCGACCTCATAGTATTGAAAATTAATAAACAAGAAGGTTCTGTTGAAATAAATAAAATAGAACTGAATATTATGAATGCAGAAAAATATGCATTCACTTGGAAATAGTCGTCAGTGTAAGGTAAGTGAAACAAAAGGCAACTAAGTAGACATTAGCTTCATATACATTGTAGCTTTGTTCAGACACCTACACCCAGAGCAGGAAAAAAAAGTTCAAAGGGATATATGCCAAAATGTATACTGAGGTCACCTGTGATTATTTTCTTTTTCTTTATTTTCAAATGTTTATATAATGAACAAATATTATTTGCGTACTTTTTTCTGTTGGTTTCAAAGTATTCCTTATAGATTCTTTCAGATATTAAAAAAAAAAAAACAACGGAAGGTAGTTCCAATATTACAAATCTCAGCCCTTTTCTTCCATCATTTATTTTCCACCAAGAGACCCCCTCAAAGGCCCTACAGCTAATATGCAGCGTCCTGTGAAGTGCTGAATGCCACACCAATACAAAACAAGCTTAGGAAACTCAAGGTAGCTATTCTGATTTTGTGTCCTGAGATGGACGAGGTTATAAAACATACTGGCTCAGATTACAGGCTAAGCATGACAAGTCTGTCTGGTACAACCTAACAAAGGAATTTACACAGAATGAGAAATTTACACATTTCATTTCCCAGGGTGGGATGAATTACAGAAGAAAAGAACCCATAGGAGTGCCTGCCACTCTCCTACATGCTTCTGAGATTGTGCCTTACGTGCATTTCTCACGACATGATTTACCTATTACTGTCTTAAACTAAGGTAAACTAACATTTTTAAAAGGTGAAAAGAGGGAGAAGTGAGAAAGAGGGTATTTCCAACACAGTCAAACTTTTTGTAGATTTTCAGGTGAACTGGGAGATGCCAGACCACCCGACCTCCCTCTCTCCCTTCCTCCCTCAAATCATCATGGCTTAATAACAATAGTGTCTCTCTCCCGGGTAATGCAGAGGACACATTTTTCCTGTAGCCTGTCTTCCTGTAAAGTGCAGGAATCCCTGCCCTCTCTGGGTGCCCTTCCTGTTCACTTACATTTCAGATTTCCTCAAAAGGCATTCTACCACTTTAATATTTGAAAAAATGTCAGCTCAACCCCAGACAGCTAATATAAACAAGCTGAAAAGCATACCACCTAAAGTTACAACTGTGGAAAACAAAATTTCTTTTTAAGAAATTCTTTCTCGGAATCTGACTGCCGGTAAGGCTGGAAAGAAGCAGCCCAGTTATTCCAGCTCCCAGGGACTCTATAATTCCTTTGCCTCTGCTGTGCCTTAAATTAGAGGTCTGTGAAACCGAATTATAGTGATCTAGAAAGTTCGTAAGGGTCCTTTGCGTTGAACGTGTTGTTAAATTCTTCAATACTCTGAGGTTGTGTCCACCTTTCACTTTTGCCTCCCATTCCATTTGGTTATAGTATTACAAAGCAGTTTGGTATTGCGAAAAATGTCTTGGCCATTCGAGAATACCATGGCTGAATTAGGCCAATTCCACACTTAAAAGTCCAGGCCAAGGCTCCTATACCGCTTCCGAAGTGATCGTCCACCTCTATCGGTCTTTTTCTTTTTGGACGGGAACCTCACGTTCACACCAGATGCACCTTCCAAAGAGGGCCCAATGCCGGAAACCATGTGGCTAACCAGGAGCCAACCTGAAGAACCACCCGTATGCGATCTACAATGGGCGCTCTCAGAATGGAAGCATGCCAGGCTAATACCTTTCAGTTTCCCAACTCAGAAACTTGCTCTGCTGGGACAGAGATATCTTAGGAGTGAGCCAAAAAGAAAAAAGAAAAGAAAGAAAGGGAAGAGTAACCTGATTTACTTTGGACCCTAAGGTCCAAAGATAAGATCACCATAATACCACCTTCTTCATGAAATCTTCCTATCTCCCATAGAGATCACTGCCATCTCTAAACTCCAACTGGGCCATTGCTTTTCACTATCTATGCAATTACCTTGTAGTATCATGATTTGCATACGTGCTTTCTAAATGGTAAGTTCCTTGAAGGAAACAAGTACATTTTAAATATTTTTATATGCCTCCAAATCCTGTGCAATACATATATATATATATATATATATATATATATATATTTATATATTACACACACATACGTGAATACATACACACACACACACACACACACACACACATTTATACATACATTAACTGAACTGAATGAATGAGTACATACCACATACAAAGTAACTAGATGCCAGCTCCTTAGTGCATCAAAGCATGGCATGCCCATTCTAAGCTGTTATTTCTCTGCTCAGGAGATTGTAGGTTTTCCTTCTATTAAGGAACCTCTGTCCTTCATAATGCCAAATCCTAGGTTCTTCAGCACTCTGAGCTTTCCAGATTCCCACTCTCCCCTAATGGTCAAGGAAAACACAGCCCTACTTCGAACTCTTATGAACATAGATCACTTCCTTCTCGGTCTGAGATGTAGGATTCCCATCAGGTAGAATTAAAAGGCGGTTCAACAACTCCAAAAACATGGCAGAAAGCTCACAAGACACTTTAATTTCACCAGGTCTTCCCCATGCATGTGGTGTCCGTGGTAGCCTCACTCACCTGTACCTAACTCACCTCCTCCTCCCATACATTCTCTTATGGCATATGCTTTCTCTACGGTGAAGAAAGATTTGCTCTGAAACAAGTGACTTAGGGTCCTAGTGGCACCTGCCAGCACCCTCTCGGCTCTCTGATGCCATGTCAGGAATTTTTTTTTAATCCCCTCCCCAATATAACATTAAGCCTGCAAAATACAACTGCATTAAAAAAAATTAAGAAAAAGAAAAAAAATTAAAAACAACCATAACCCTGAATTTCTGACCTTTTATAGCTGACTAAATAGATGCAGTTACACACTCAAAAGATTTCATTGATTTTCAGTGAAACGGCGCAGTCCCCCCACGTTGGTGTAATGCTTAAAAGTACAGTTTTCCTCCCCATATTTTCCCCTGAGATGCAAAGCATCTCTCAAATGGGGAGACATAAAACATGTATGTCCTCACTGCTGCTTCTAAATACTGCGAGCCAATAAGCAATTGGTGCACGGTGCAAAATCTCAGAAGAGAAAGACCTTCTTGTCTGGGTTTTTTTTTTTTTTTTTTTTTTTTTTTTTTTTGTAACATGCTATCATTCACACCTCACCTTTACTTCCTTTAAAAATCAAAAGTTGCTTAATGTTCAAAGCGGTATCAATGGAAATTTAGGTAAAAGCTGGCACCGCAACGGTTTATTCCCAAAGGAATATAAGATTACATTAATTTCCTACTAGCTTAACTCAACTTTTACCTTTCATCTTCACCTACAGACTTTTTAAAAGTTTGTATTCCTGTTGCACATAAAATTACTTACAATGTGCGTGCATACTAAAGAATTTTACAATTATATAAAGCACTGCACATTTAGACGCTACCAACCTGCTCTATCTCTCCTGACTGTGCAAAAGGCAAAAAGAGCTCAGTAATCCTAGCAGAAGAATGCAAATAACGTCAATGCACAGCTGAACTGCAAGCCCTGCCTTACAGGAACTCTCTGTGTCTGCAAAAAAAAGACACATACTAAACAGGAAATGCAACTGAGCTGTGGAAAACCTCAAACTTAAAAATGCAATCGCCAGGCGAAAATTGCATCCATGCATTCATAAATGCATGCACAACCCTTTGCATTTTTGCAAGTAATGCAAATAGGCTCTTACCTTTCGACTGAGACATTTTCCCCTTTCCTTTGATGGGGGAGGGGAGCACAAAAGACTTTGCCTTGCTTCTCTTCTGTAGCTAGTTTTGCAACAAAGATGCAAGCTGCAGGCGTGCAATCTTCATGCAAGTGGAGTTTCTCTTGACCGATGCAGCAGATGGACTTTCAGGGAATCAAGATGGAAATGCACACCTTGCAAAACAGACTGGAAAGTGATTTTTCCCCCAGTTGCAACGTTAGGGAAGGCTGTGCTGCAGCTACATGATGGGCCAGGGCTGGCAGCTAAAAGCTCCAAACTTGGAACTGAGTATCTTAGTGCGCAGACGTCCTTCCTGCGAAGGGCGCGGGGGCCGCTGGGTAATGTAGTTCCGAGCAGAGTCCACGGGGCTCTGATTTAAGGAAACGTGGTCGCTTGGGTCGCCGAGCGAGATGACTGGGTGCGCCCAGATAAACAAGTCAGACACGCAGTCGGTAGTAAGGGATGGGCCCAAAACGGCAGGGCCAAGGCGAGGGAGCATTTTTGTTACCGAAAAGCCCCTGAAGCAATAATTGAAGAACATTAGGTTAGCTGAAAAGCATTTGGCTCGCTGAGAAGGTCGGCTTGGGTGTTTTGTGTTTGCAGGGCAGCACCTGTTGTAATGTCCCTGTAGACGCCTGTAGACGTTTTACCCCCACACCTCCATTTTTTAAACATTTTTCTCGCATGGAGAATTGGTTGGTGATTTGGCCGGCTAGAGGTAAGATTACCTTTGCAACTGCAGAGAAGATATAAAAGTTGTATTAAGTAAGAAATGATCCAGGTCGGTTACTTTCAAGGAACCTGAAAATCAGTGGGGGTGGGCGGGAATGGGAGGGGACAGTTCTCATTTCTTGAAGGGTTAAAGAGGAAGTTCTGCCTTTTATGTGTCACAACTGACTTTATCAAAGTTAAAATGTTTAGATGCTTTTTCTCACCTGGTGGAGGAGGAAAGTCCCCGGTCTACCGGAGAAAGTGGGTGGTAGTCTAAAATTAACCAAACCAGATATCCTGAATTTATTCAACAAAATTAACAAGTATCCGTTGAGCTCCTGGGATGGGCCAGGCACCTTTCTGGGGCCTTGGGTCATCCCTTTGTCCTGTATTGCTCATGGCTAGGGGGTGTGGTAGAGCCACCCCTCTCCCAAGGAAGCCAGAGATGCACAGAATGATTCCATGCAAAGAAGGGAACTGAGGGGAGGGCACATGGGCTGAAGTGAGCCCAGGCATCTACTTCCCGGAGTAGACCAGACTCAGAAGTGTGCTTTCAACACGGAGAGGGAGAAGTTGAGGAGTTAAGGCTGCTGAGGTGTGAACCACAGGCAATAAAGAGAGGAGGACAGCCTATTCAGGAGACACTAAGGATACTACGTTGCCTCGTACCATAAAACCTTGGTTTGCCAACATAATTCGTTTTAGAAACGTGCTCGTAGTCCAAAGCGCTTGTATATCAAAGCGAATTTCAAGAACCATTGGCTCAGTTGTGATCACGTGACATCCAGCCTCGCTTACTTCTGCTATCGCAAGACACTGCTTGTTTTTCAGTTACAATTTATTAGAAATGTTTGCTCATCTGGCAAACACTTCGCAAAACAAGTTGCTCTCAATCCGGACGTTGACTGGATACAAAAATGGAGGTGGACAGAATTTACAGGTGAGGACCGTCCTGGATGGTAAAGGCAGGCCTAGAGGTTTGGACTTTATCTGACAGATACTTGGGAGGCTGTGAAAGGGTTTTAAACAGGGGCGTAACCGAATGAAAGCATTGTTTAAGAAGCATTGTTTAAATTTGCGCTCCGCAATCGCTGTTGGGTTGAAACTGGGAGAGTCTAGAGATAGGCCGGATCAGTAGTGGGAAATAAACAAGGGTACTTTGAGAGAGGATTCAGCTAGATTTGATGAGTGCTAATGAAAACTATTGCAGCTGTGTTCGGAATTCTAGGAAGCCAGGGCCTTCTGAGTAATGAATGAATCAGAGAGAAGGCCACCATGTTTAAGCTACAAGCCAGCAAATCAACTCTTAAAATACGCAATAGGTGATGCAACGAACGTTAGTTTCCCTAAGTTGATTTCCTGTCCTGACATTATTGAGAATTCGTCCAGGTCACTTCATGTTCCTATTAGCTCCTGTCCCTAAGACAAAGGGATCTCTGTCCCATGAGCAACAGCAGATTCAGGGACTTACTAGCTCACTATCATTCATTGTCCTTCTAGGCGAATCCTTACTGTCCCTTCCTCTCTTTCTTGCACACATAATTTGGGCACCGCGTGGCACTGGCATTTTTGCCTCCTAAGTCTCCTGTAACCAAGAGGCATGTGAGTGTGCAGATCTATTTCGATGCATCCAGTTCACCTTTGCAATCATGAATGGAGTACCTGCCACGTGCCAGGCCCTGGGACAGCTACTGGACAGAGAGCAGCCCATAAACTGGCTGAGCCACATGTTTAAAAATGCCAAAACGGGGGCGGCCGGCTGGCTCAGTTGGTAGATCACGCGGCTCTTGATCTCGGGGTGGTGAGTTCACGCCCTACATTGGACTTCACTTCGGAAATAAATAACTGACTTTACTTAGAAATAAATAAATAAAAACTAATTAATTTTTTAAAATAGCAAAATGTATCATCTTTTTTTTCTTTCTGGGGAAACATACATTTTGAATTTCCGTGGGGAACTCAGCCTGTCTTTGAAGGCTTCGATTCCAGAAGGAAAAGTTCTTCTTGCCTGGGTGGTCCAAGCTTTCCTCTGCCCATAGTCCTGGGTGGCGGAAGACGTGGTACGACGTCTGTACGGTCGTGGGCCTTTCCTCTTTTCGCCGGTCTGTGGCAGTGCTCCTAGGAAGGGAATCCCTCTCATGGCGGCATGAGGAAGTGAAAGCAAAATCTGGCACGTTGTTCGTTTATTAGACAGTGCATTAGCTGTTTATCTCGAGGTGGTCTCTACTTGCGATGTTTCTAAAATAGCAAATGTGTTGCCTTCTCCCCCGGCTTCTAGTTACCATCACGACAACGGCAAACGCCTTGACGTCGTATAATTGGCTCCTTGAGACCTGTCCCCTGCTTACCTGCTGGCTTCATTTCTCCGGGCGCCCCCCCCCCACCAAATGTTGATGCTATAGTCAGAAGCCAGGTTCGTCTGTCCTTTCTTTAGAGACACTGATCCCTCTGCCTGGAAAGCCTTTTTTCCATTCGTGACCTAGCTTGAAAAATCAGCTTAGCTGGCATTTCCTTTGGGTCCCTTCTGTGACCCATCACCCGATGACCGCCCTCAGTGTGAAGGAGGTGCATTCGCTGATTCTGTAGCTCCAAGTACGCACCTCTTTCCTGATCCTCATCGCAGGGCTGACAGGTGTTCATGTACATCTTGTCTCCTCCAAGAGCCTGAACTCCCGATGATCAGTGACTTATCTCTGCATTCCCAGTGCCGTGTATCTAGCATATAATAGGCACTCAAAGGCATACTCAAATAATGAATGCAATAAATTGGGGAAGGACTTGTCATCATGGACAGCCTGGAATAACCAGATTCCAAGGATAATAACACCTGCGGGGGGTACTGGAACACCTGGGAAATGCCAAATGCTGTCAGGCCAGAGGTGTGATTCTTGGAAGGATGCCCCTAGGCTAAGTCAAACTGGCTCTGAAAGAATTATTCTAGAAGAATACGCAGGGTGGAGAAAGTGGTGGGGATAGGGTGTCTCAACCGGAGGTGATTTTGCCCCCACCCCCATCCCCACCGTCTCCCCACTGCCCAGAGACATTGGGCAATGCCTGGAGAGACATTTTTGGTTGTTACAACCAGGGGTTGAGGGTGGCATCTAGTGGGTAGAGATCAGGGATGCTGGTAGTCCTACTACAAAGCACAGGAAGCCTCTCGCAACCAAGAATTATCCAGTCCAAACGTCAGTTAGGGCTGAGTTTGAGAAATGCTGTTTTATAGTTAACACCTTGAGAAGTTACTGACGTTCTATTTTTAAGCTAATTTAAAGTTAATGAGATTTGGGGCACCTGGGGGGCTCAGTTGGTTGAGCGTCTGACTTCGATCAGGTCATGATCTCATGGTTTGTGGGTTCGAGCCCCGCATCAGGCTCTGTGCTGACTGCTTGCTCAGAGCCTAGACCCTGCTTCAGATTCTGTGTGTCCTTCTCTCTCTGCCCCTCCCCCGCTCACGCTTTGTCTCACTCTGTTTCTCAAAAATAAATAAATGTAAAAAAAAAAATTAATAAATAAAGTTAATGAGATTTGGTAAGAGTAACTTCTGATGTGAGGAAAACACTAGAATCTAAGAGATGTGGGTTCTAGTCCTGGATGTAGAAAAAGGTAGCTGTGCTTCCTAAGGCAAGTCACTTTACCTTTCTGGACCTCTTCTTGTTCCAGTAACATACAGAGATTCCGACTAAATTCTAGTTCTAATATCCCGTGACTGTAAACCCAGTTCAGTGTCTGATTAAGACCACCAAAGATTTAAAGGAAGAGAAGTGTGGCCACACATTCTATTTTTTTTTTTTTTTTTACATTGGAATTAAGTGTTCGTGATCCTCTGTGCCCGCAAGCCAACCAATGACTGTCATGACAATATCCCTTAAGAGATGAGATAAGAAATATTCAAATTACAGTTTGAGATATTGCCTTACAGGTAGCAATTCTCATGTGTATGTGACATTTATTAATGTTTTTCAACAGTGTCTACTAGATGTCAAACATGGGAAAGAAGGTGTCACAGTTAAACTCTGACTATCCACTTTCCTTGATTCTAGAAAATTACAGGATAAATAGGTACATTAAAGATAATGACGCATACTGGGGAGAAACATGTGGCAGATTAGTTTAAGGAACCGGGTGATGTTCTGCACAAGCAACTGTACAATAGCTTGAAGAACAAATTTTCTTTTTACTGCATTAATGTGTCGCACTGAATTATGATTATGGTAGAAATTTTAGAAATCCTTGGGGCGCCTGGGTGGCGCAGTCGGTTAAGCGTCCGACTTCAGCCGGGTCACGATCTCACGGTCCGTGAGTTCGAGCCCCGCGTCACGCTCTGGGCTGATGGCTCAGAGCCTGGAGCCTGTTTCCGACTCTGTGTCTCCCTCTCTCTCTGCCCCTCCCCCGTTCATGCTCTGTCTCTCTCTGTCCCAAAAATAAACGTTGAAAAAAAAAATTAAAAAGTAAAAACGAAAATAAAAACAAAACCGAGATACAATTTAATGGCACTGTATAGAAAACTCATCAAGGGGGCGCCTGGGTGGCGCAGTCGGTTAAGCGTCCGACTTCAGCCAGGTCACGATCTCGCGGTCCGTGAGTTCGAGCCAGATTCAGCTGACTTCCGGTGCCCTCCCCAATATGGCGCAGCCGTTTCTGTTCAGCCTTATATTCTGCGATTCTTTTGTCTAAGCAATCCGGCCAAAACAGGATTATTCTTATTCTGGCCCCCACCTAAAGTCTTCACTTTTCTAAAGTCTACCCTTCATTCAGGGTCCAAGGTCACCTCCTCTAGGAAGTTGTCCTTGATCACATCCCTCTGACTTAAAAAGAACATCCTCCCCTTTACATTCTGATAGCACCTGTTAGCTCCTGTGGGCCATAAATCCAATACCATCTTGCAGTAATATTACTTAAGTACAAACCTTATCTCTTCTGCTAAATCTTTGGTTCCCTGAGCGTTCCTAACCTTCTCCCTTGGACGGACCTTACTTGTCTGTATTTGGCCCTTATTCTAAGCTTGGGCGGGGGCAGTTTCATCTTCATCATGTTGCCCCAGATCAAATATATGTCATGCACATAATAAGTGCTCAGTTAATACTTGTTTATCTGAAGCGTGGATGGATTTATCACATCCTGAATGCATTCACCTAAAATGGATTGATTCGCTTATCTTAGCATTCTTTGTTAAGAGTTAAATGCCAGCATAGGGATTCACTAGGAAGAACAACTTTTATTTAATTATGATGAATATCTAAAAAATGCTTGACTACTTCAAGACTCCTATTAAGATTCTAGATTTTCACATTATTATCAACAACCTTTAAAATAACAGAGTGTGACATATCTAATGGAAATGCCAACAGACTATCCAGAGTCCTCATGAATGCATTCTCACTGAATAAAAAATGTACACGGGCCCCTGGGGACTCAGTCGGTGGGGCATCCAACTCTTGATATTGGCTCAGGTCATGATCTCAGAGTCGAAGGACCGATCCTCGTCTTGGGATGTGCACTGAGCATGGAGCCTGCTGGAGATTCTCCCTCTCCCTCTCCCTCTGCCTCTCTCTCTCAAAAAAAAAAAAAAAAAAAAAGCATACCATGACTGTTCAGTATTTCTTAACAGTCAAGGAGAATTCTAGAGCTCCAGTGTGATGCCGTTTCAGCCTCACCCCAAAACCGTATTCAGTCTTAGCCAGAAATAGTAGCATAAACGGACAAAGGATGTTGGTTCTAGGAAAGTAAGAATAAAAACAATTCCAGCCTAGTATTAACCCTAAAAGCATGCTCAACACTCCAGGGAGTGTGTTAAAGCACTGGCCAATAGTGAACCGCTTTGAATCATTAGATTATGTAATACAGGGTGCAAAAAATATTTCACATCCTGTTAAGAGAGAAAACCAGAAGCATGTCTAATCCAACATATGCATATACTTTTTCTCTTCTTTCCATCATAATCAAATCAGTCGATCTCATTATCTTTATACACACACACACACACACACACACACACATGCATAATATCTCTGGTCCTGCCCCACTTGGCTTTGGAAAACCTGAACAAGTCCGAGCTCTACAGAAACCAAATAAATGGTTACGCTCTGTATGTGAGGTTCAAGTTACGCGTAAATTTGGAACTCCTTTGTTGCAACGCTCCTAGTCAATTTCATATTTAATCAGTTATTGACTTGCATTGTATAGTGATTCAAAAAGAACTGCACCTTGGCCCCCCAGATACCCAGATATTTCACTTTGCAACTTCTTCCAGAGAGAATTCCTCCAGAACTTCATGGTTGCACTGCACCATCATTTCCAACCTTAAAGGAGTGAAGAATCTTGTCATAGCTACCATTTCGCTTGTCAAAGGTAATACATTACAAAGGATCCAAGGTGACTGATGCATGCCCTAGTGACATGGAAGGCGCATATGGAACGTTTATTATATTATAGAGAGCTGGGAGAATTTCTTTACAATGGAGGTTGTCAAATTATGGCTTCCTGCTCCAAATTGATCATGCCTGCTATTTTTGTAAATAAAACTTTATTGGAACACAGCTATGCCCATTCAGGTATGTATTGCCTGTGGCTGCTTTTGAACTACAATGGAGTTGAAATAGAGACTATCTGGCCTATTAGACCTACGATACTTCTTCATTCTGGTTCTTAATAAGTTGGCAGACCCTGCTTTACAAATTGGTCTTGACTGCGTGTTCCTATAAACCCTTGGTACTAAGTGAAGCATTTCCAAAGGTATTCAATTTTTTAGTCACTGTGTACTTGAAGTGTTCCTAATACAAAAATCTTAACTCCACAATTACACTGGGAAGTCCTTGGGAATACCCTTGAATACCCTGGAGGTCCTTGTATGACATAGCAAGCCTGTTCTAAATATTTCTTGATAGGTTGATTAAATTGAGCATTTACAGTAAGAATCATGAATCTTGTACCGTAAGAAAAAAATCAGCTCTCAGTTTTCCTTGAGTATCCCTGCTTGTCCGTCTATTTTCCTTTTCCTACATATCTCTTGGGATGTTCCAATCCCAGATGCTGAAATACTAGGTTTATGTACTAAAGGAGGATTAAGAACCATCAAAATATAAAATACAGGCAACGCCAGCTATAAAACATGACATCTCACAAATGTATTTATCCCAGGGACCTGAAAGAAAAAAGAAAAAGGAAAGAGAAAAGAAAAGAAAAAAGAGAAGGGAAGGGAAGGAAAGAAAAGAAAATCACCCTGGTTTATTACATCCATTTTAAAAAGTAATAGACCTTCATTAAGACTTACAGTTATGGCAAACACAGTGGGTTGAGGAAATGGAAAAAGTAGGGGCGCCTGGGTGGCTCAGTCAGTTAAGCCTCCAACTCGTGGTGTCTGCTCAGGTCATGATCTCATGGTTCATGGCATCAAGCCCCACTGTTAGTGCAGAGCCTGCCTGGGATTCTCTCTCTCCCTCCCTCTCTCTGCCCCTCCCCTGCTTGTGTGGTCTCTCTCTCTCTCTCTCTCTCTCTCTCTCTCTCAAAATAAATAAATAAACTTTTTTTTTTTTTTAAAGCAAAGAAAATGGAAAAAGTGCGATCTCTGTTCTGAGAAGCTTAAAATCCTGTGGGTAATGTTCGTAACATTTTTATAATATTTCAAGGTTCACAAGCTCTTTCCACATCCACCATATATCATTTTATCCTCACAGTGATGCTGAAGCGGGTCATCCCGGCATCCCAGTTTATCATCATCAAATCACGTTGTTGCTTTACTGGGACAAGATGGAAAAACATGGGATTTAAAACAGCCTGGGTGCAGGTGTACAACCTTGTCTTCTGATCCCTAGTCCCTTACTTTAGCTACCCAGTCTCATCTTAAGCTAGGTAACTTTTAGTAAATGCCCTAGAAGTTGTACCTTTTTCAGGTTAACAGTCATCTGGTACCATTTTGCCTCGTTTTATAATAGTTGTTCACAGGACAAGCTCAACTCAGGACTCAAAGTCCACAATAAAGCTGTGTATCTCCTTTACACTCCGTACGTTAGTCAATGCACTGTGACAATTCAGTAAGTCTTCTACTATTTGAGGATGAGTTTGAAATACTGAGGTAGGGCAAAGTGTTGTGCCCTTCGAGACTCCTTGATATGTTTACATTGATGTTAATAGATGCTTCTGGGCTCTAGTCACATACCTGAATAATTCAGGTCATACTTATCTGCTGCACTTTGTACAAAACTATAAAACATTCGGGGAAATATTTTAGAGGAGCAATATATGCAAATTACCGAAAAAGTTCAAAAGTCCACAGACTATTGAGAAGCTCTCTGAACTAGACAGTGATGTAGAAATAATTGTAGATGGACAACATGCGTTTTCTTAAATTGTTCCTTTTGGATTAGTGTCCAAAGGAAATGCTTTGTTATTAACAGCACATATGAGATAAGTTGAAAATACTGCTAATTTTCCTTACTTCCTCTCCTTTGAGATGGTAGACTAATCATTTGGTGTGTGAGCCAAATTCGTAAAAACAGTGGGTTCTATATATTTCTCAAATTAGTATATCTTATAACCAAATAGTGTTTTGTAAGTACTTTGTGATCGTATAGTATTAGAAAGTAGTTATTTGAGAATATAATGAGCGCCTCATGGTATTTTATAGCTTGTGCGTCCTACCATAAAGAGAGTTAAGGTTAACCTCTTTATGATGGAGTAAATAACATGAGCCACATGCTCCATGCCTTTTCATGACTCTGAATCCTACAATATAAGGAGTGAAACAGCCAAGATGTACTAGATTGTACCTACCGCCCCTGGAACTGTTTGGAGGTCGATTTTAGAGCTCCTTTCCAGCGGCCTTACTTGACTGACATTGAGGCGGGAAATAAAGAGAACCTAAAAACCTGCCCATTTGTGAAAGGCACCCAGAGATTTCCATTTCACAGGGCCGTATTCATCCTGTTGTTTCTGGATTGTTTTAATCCAAATAAGTATCAAAATACATGTATCAATCAGTGTGGGGCATGCTGCCATCTGGCACTGAGTAAATTTTGGAATGCTGGTGGATATCTCAAAGAAAATGGTAGAAAATGTTGGGTATGATTTTCTTAATCTTACTTCCATGCGATTCATGATTTAGGAAGCTCGTTCTACAGGTTTTTAATAGACATTTGGATGATTTTTTTTAATATATCCAGCTAGTGCCTTATGAAAAAATATAATGCTTGGCTCTTAACTTTTAATGACTCATTAATTTTGTGTAAAATAGAGCTTCTCACAGCAGGTGTCTGAAATACACTAGGTAGAAAAAGTTTTAAGGATTTACGTATATCGTAATGTGAGTTCTTAGCCCATGTTAATGAGCTGGCAAACCAAAATGCATCTGGGTTTGAAGTTTGGGAAACTGCATTCACAATAAATGCTCCTGACATTATAGGTAGATTCCAGAAAAGAAGCACAATGTATTTATGACATCTCGCTGTCTTCTAAGCTAGGATAAAAAATTATTATAATTCGCAGGATGTGAACAAAAAGACACCTCAAATGTGAGGTGCTCCATTTATTCTTGTAACTGGAGGGGTTAAGTCGATTCCGATTTTAATCTCGTGAGCCAAAGGCACTGTTGCAGTTTGTAGACTGAGAACCCCCACTGTCACAAGTATAAGTGACCCGATTTACAGGATGTTGACTTGGGAGCAACACCAAGGTGAGACTACGGTCATCACCAGCTATTTGCTGTTATATTTAAAATGAAGTACCAGAGAAATAAAGGTTTCCAAAATATAGTTAAAATACATTATACCTATTTGGATGCTACCAACATACTAATGCACCTCCCAACTCAGAGACATAAAGCCTGTGTTCTAGAAAGATGTTTCATGATTTCGACCTCAGGTCTTTATATAACCAATAGTCATGGACTATTTTTCAAGGGTAAGGGTGACTCTGAAATATGGAATTTACTGGCTCATGGTGCTCTTCAAGAGTCCTTGTACATCGTATGGTCCACGTGTTCTGTCTCAAACCCACTTTTGGTAACGAATGAACAGATGTGACATGACAAAGTGATTCTAAGGACTCCTGCTGGGTTTTTTTTTCTCAGCCATTCACATTTAATTCAGGAAGGAAATTTGAATTAGTAAATTAATACCTACCCTACCTGTTTTTAAAAAGCTTATGTTGGGGCACCTGGGTGGCTCAGTTGGTTAAGCATCTGACTTCGGCTCAGGTCATGATCTCACGGTTCATGAGTTCGAGCCCCGCATTGGGTTCCGTGCTGACAGCTCAGAGCCTGGAGCCTGCTTCGGATTCTGTGTCTCCCTCTCTCTCTGCCCCTCCCCCTCTCACGCTCTGTCTCTGTCTCTCAAAAATAAATAAATGTAAAAATAAAAACAAGTTTATGTTAATTGAAGAGTCCAACATGATGAATATTTCTTAAAGTCAAGTGTTCTATTAAAAGCAGGCTACGTTGGAAAAGGCAGACCAATTCAAAATTATATTATATGGAAATATTTTGTGAGAATTAGTGGAAATGGTCACACCTAAATAAAAAGAAAAAGAAAAGGGAGTCAGATAATTTGTAGTGTATTTAATCTACTTAAAACTTATACCTCAAACACTAAGTTGATACGTAAAGCAAAGTAATCAATTTGAAACTAATGAAATAATTTCCGGCCTATTTCATAGACCATGATCATCCCTGCCTCATCTGCACAGGAGTAGATAAGTGTCTGTTATCTCCGCGACACTTATAATCACCATTCTTTTTATTCAACCCAACAGTTGATGGTTGGGGACTGAAGACACTTGAGCTGATGAGGTACCATTCATTGTGATGGAGGCTGTAAATACTGTGAAGCATTAGGTGCAATAAAAATTCAAGTAAATGCGAATTTTGCGGCCCCCCCCCCCCCCCGTTTATGTCTAGAGGACTCTGGTAGAGATAGTAAGGTGTCAAATCTCAAGAACATAGCATTGGAAGATGCTGTTTTCCTATATAATATCCCATGGAAGCAGATACACTAAGACAGCCCTAGCAGTTGCTTCCATGACCAAGGCAGTCTCTGTTGTCTCTAGTGGTTCGTAGGTATAATTTGATTACACTAGACCTATATAGGTTGGCCATAATTGTGAGAGGATTATAGCACAGACCCTGGAGCCAGACCGCCTGGCTGGGTTGGACTCCAGGCTCTTCGAATTACAGTTGACTCTTGAATAACACAGGTCTGAACTGCACAGGTCCACTTGTTTGTGGATTTTTTTTTTCAATAAATACAGTACAGTACTGTAAATGTATTTTCCTTATGATTTTCTTAGCAACATTTTCTTTTCTCTCACCTACTTTATTGTAAGAATACAGTATATAATAAACATAACATGCAGAATATGTGTGAATTGACTCTTTATGTTATCGGTAAGGCTTCCAGTGAGCAGTAGGTTATTACTACTTACATTTTGGAGGACTCAAAAGTTATTCATGGATTTCCCTGCCACTAATATAACATTGCGTGTCAACTACACTCAAATTAGAAAGAACTTATACAACTCAACACCCAAAAAACAATCCAATTAAAAATGGGCAGAAGACTGGGGCGCCTGGGTGGCGCTGTCGGTTAAGCATCCGACTTCAGCCAGGTCACGATCTCGCGGTCCGGGAGTTCGAGCCCCGCGTCAGGCTCTGGGCTGATGGCTCAGAGCCTAGAGCCTGTTTCCGATTCTGTGTCTCCCTCTCTCTCTGCCCCTCCCCCGTTCATGCTCTGTCTCTCTCTGTCCCAAAAATAAATAAAAAACGTTGAAAAAAAATTAAAAAAAAAATGGGCAGAAGAGGGGCGCCTGGGTGGCTCAGTCAGTAGGCGTCCGACTTCAGCTCAAGTCATGATCGTGCTATTCGTGAGTTCAAGCCCTGGGTCGGGCTCTGTGCCGACAGCTCAGAGCCTGGAGCCTGCTTTGGATTCTGTGTCTTCCTCACTCTCTCTGTCCCTGTCCCTCCTCCACTCACACTTTTCTCTCTCTCTCTCTCTCAAAAATAAGTAAACATTTTTAAAAAGTTTTAATGGGCAGAATAAATGAACATTTTCCAAAGAAGACATACAGATGGCTGATAGACACATGAAAAGATGCTCAACATCGCTCATCATCAGGGAACTACAAATCAAAACTACGATGAGATACCATGTCACAACTGTCAGAATGGCTAAAATCAAAAACACAAGAAACAGGCGTTGGTGAAGAGGTGGAGAAAAAAGGAACCCTCATGCACTGTTGAAGGAAATGCAAACTGGTGCAGCCACTGTGGAAAACAGTTATGGAGCTTCTTCAAAAATTTAAAAATAGAACTACCCTGCAATCTAGTAATCGCACGTCTGGCTATTTACCCCAAGAATACCAAAACACTAATTCAAAAGGGTATGTTCGCCCCTATGTTTATTGCAGTATTATTTATAGTAGCCAAATAGCAAAATAATGGAAGCAGCCCAAGGGTCCATCCATAGATGAACGGATAAAGAAGATGTGGTATACACACACACTGGAATACACCATGGAATATTATTCAGCCATAAAAAAGAATGGAATCTTCCCATTTACAATGACATGGATGGAGCTAGAGAGTATAATGCTAAGTGAAATAAGTCAGACAAAGGCAAATACCACATGATTTCACTCATACGTAGAACTTAAGAAACAAGACAAACAAAGGAAGAAGAAAGAGAGGCAAACCAAGAAATAGACTCTTAACTGTAGAGAACAAACTGGTGGTTACCAGAGGGGAGGTGGGTGGGCAAATAGGTGAAACAGGTGATAGGGATTAAGGAATCCACTTGTGATGAGCACTGGGAGATGTATGAAATTGTTGAGTCACTATATTATACATCTGAAGCCAATTTAACACTGTAGGTTAACTTCACCAAATTAAAATTCAAACCCTAATAATTTTTTTTAATTTAAAAAAAAATATCATTCATCGGTGAGGGGGGTGGTTGGTACCCCTAACCCCCATATTGTTCAAGGGTCTGGACTAGTTCTGTGAGTTGGGCTAAATATCACTTCTCCATGCCTCAGTTTACTATCCCACGTAGTACCTACCTCATGGGGTCGTTGTGAAGATTAAGTGAACTAATCTACTTTAGCCTCTAAGAAGTGTCTGGTCCATGATATGTGCTAATGGCTATTAGGTATTGTGGCTTTTGGTTATCTTTGTTGCTATTAAGTTTCTCAGCATTGGCTCCTTCTTTGAGAATGAAGATACTGTATATGGAGTGGAAGAGAATTGGGACGTAAGAACATGTGTCTTACCAAGTGATAAGAGAAATAAGGAAGCTTTGAAATTAGAGAAATGTTACTGCCAACATAAATGAAAAGAAATGCTTAGTTTAATGGAAGGGAAAGGGAGAAGAAATATTTTTTTATTGCAGCAAATCAAAACACTGTTGGATGCTTGTTAAGAGGAAATGGAGGCCATATGGAGAAAATAATTCCATTCCACAGGGGTGGAGTGGATTTTAAGGACAACTGAAGAGCCCAGGCATGAATTATGTAGGCCTTTGGCTATATAATGTCATTGATGAACAAAGCAAACAGCAGAGGGCATAGTATAGTTAATGAGAGGTGGAAAGAATCCTAAGGCTACAATGACCAGTTCTTATCATATGGTTTTCCTTATTAGAGAAATACACTGATAACATTATTTTGGTTCTTTCCGATCATTTGCATGCTGTAGGACGTTAATATTCTAAATCCTTTTATTTAATCTCTATATTCTGATATTCATTGTCTTTGCATGAACTTTTTTCTTGTAACCTTTACTGGTGGTGCTGCCTTTTTGCTAATCAAGTTGTTAATTAACTAAATTAGCTCAGTTTTAAAATTTATATTAGAAACGGGGCGCCTGGGTGGCGCAGTCGGTTAAGCGTCCGACTTCAGCCAGGTCACGATCTCGCGGTCCGGGAGTTCGAGCCCCACATCGGGCTCTGGGCTGATGGCTCAGAGCCTGGAGCCTGTTTCCGATTCTGTGTCTCCCTCTCTCTCTGCTCCTCCCCCGTTCATGCTCTGTCTCTCTCTGTCCCAAAAATAAATAAACGTTGAAAAAAAAAATTAAAAAAAAAAAATTTATATTAGAAATATTTTAAAAATCAAAATATTTTCCCTGGGCCTCGTTGCCTAATAATTAAATAAAGAAGGGGTTGGAGCATGTATTGGAGGTATTTTATTTTATTTATTTATTAATTTTTTTTTTAATTTATTTTTGAGACAGAGACTAGAGCATGAGCACGGGAGGGGCAGAGAGAGAGGGAGACACAGCATCCAAAGCAGGCTCCAGGCTCTGAGCTGTCAGCACAGAGCCTGACGTGGGGCTCGAACTCATGGACCGTGAGATCATGACCTGAGCTGAAGTCGGACGCTTAACGGGCTGAGCCACCCAGGCGCCCCTATTATTATTATTATTGTTATTATTATTTTAAAATGGAACAATTCTGGGACACCTGGGTGGCCTAGTCAGTTAAGCGTCTGACTCTTGACTTTGACTCAGGTCATGATCTCGCAGTGCTGAGATCAAGCCCCACGTGGGGCTCTGCACTGGGCACGGAGCCTGCTTTGGATTCTCTCTCTCCCTCTCCCTCTGCCCCCCCCCCCCCCCGCTCGCTCTGTCTCTCTCTCAACAAAATAATAATAATAATAATAATAATAATAATAGTAATAATTTTAAAAAGAAGTAAGTCTTATGAAATATTTATTATTAAAGAAATGCATTTTAAATTTAATTTATTAAAGAAATTAATTCATTAATTGCTATGTTTGAAATAATTTGTTGAATACTTATCAAAAGGATCTGCATCAACTGTTTGGAACCAGGCAGGGATAAAGGAAAAGAGCCAGAAAACAAAACTTTACAAACTTTTTTTATCTGAAAGACTTACTTTCCATCATGAGTTGAAAAACATACATAAAAAAAAAATATTCTTCCTTTAGCAATGTTAAGAGAAGTCCAGACATGAAAAGTCATCCAGTAAGAATCTGCAGGGCCTCAAAAGGATAAATAGGATTATATTGAGTTTTAATAAGTGTTCAGAAAAATTAAAAAGCCAGCCTACAGGTAGTATGTTCTATTGCTTCCTTTCCACAATTTTAGTGCCACAATTTTATTTTGGATTCTGCAGCTAAGTTTTTGGCCTGACTAAGGATGTATGCATTTAACCTTTTAACTTTAATTTATCTGGATGAATTACTTTAGGAATTTACGATCAATGCTGGTTTGGGGTTCTTATTGTGAAGAAAATAAGGCATTATTTTAGATTTCATGTTCACAGTGACCGAGATGCCTTCAAAGAAAAAAAAACAACAAAGTTTCTATAACAAGAGCCTAAGCGAATATCTATCCGTGTACCTTCCCAAAAAATGAACTGAGCCTTGTGTCTTAAAAACAGCATTTTAAAAATAAGTCATAAGGGGGATGAAGAGCTGAACTGTGGTAGATGATATTCCAGTTATCTCCTCAATCAATTTTGTAGAATGCTTTGGAAGCAGAATAACAAGGAATATGAAATCATTTTTCAAGATGCTATATATGTGCACACTCTTTAGTTCTATTTCTGTATTCATTGGCACAGGCAATTTATGCAATGTACTTGTGATACTCCAAGAACAAAGACCAATTTCCCTGAAGGTTATGAGCACCTCTTGAATTTTACAAATGCAAAAAATATACATATATATATTTTCATGTTGTTACATTTAGATAACGAAGTCTGCTAGATTTACAGAGTCTCCATGTTGAGTCTCAGAAATTATGCCCACGGTGGATATTTTTTATTCCGAGATTCAGAAGGTAAATGCAGGCAGCTCTTAACAAGCATCGACAAGTAGTTAAGTGTCAGTGAGTGTTGTGAACGATGGAGGGCCGAAAGGCCTTAGACATCAGCTTCTGAACACGAGTATCTTTTCTTGTTGGGAAAACAGATATCCGATTGATCTGCTGCTGATCCTCCATCTAGGTTTCAGGATCCGACCGGACCTCTGTGTGACTGAAATGAACCACCTGTTACCTTCAAATACAAGTGAGGAAAAGGTCGAGTGAAGACAATAGATCAATCCCTTTGGCAACAGGTAGCCATTTTGCTGGTTTTCCTTTACTTTGGGGAGATGTGCAGGGCTGAGAGTAGAAATGCCTCCCATCCGGACCCTCCTCCCGTGATGCCCCCCCATGACCATGGCAGGCATTTGTGCACACGATATGCCACCAGAGGGGATCCCAGGGTTCGGAAGTAGCCCTGTATCTTTGCTCATCTGATTGCTCCTTGAGCGTTGACTATCATGGTTTCGATTGTTTTCTAATTGCACGAACGGTGCTTTGCCAGAGAACTATTTCCCTCACGGCAGATAGCGTCCGTGCTCAAACCCTTCGTAGCTACCTGACAAATAATCCACAGTGGAAATCCATGGACTGCAAGAGGCACAGGCACTTTGCAGCTTTTCTCCCCGTTCATGAAACCTAATCTGAATGAACAGGGCACAAAGATCGGCTGATTACTCTCTCCCCGCACTCCCCCTGAAATTTCCCCATCTTTGGGGGCACAGTCCTGCTTAAACTTGTTTCTTCACATTCCACAAACAGGGCAGAGTTCTGAATGTGTATACACTCTACCCTTACCCAGTTTCAAGTTATGTAATAGCTGTAAATGCCCTCTTGTGCCTGGGGATAGCACAAAACTAAGCCTTAATAGAATGTCTACCGAAAGAAAAACCTTTGGGCACCCTCTTAGTATTTAGACACAGACAGAAAAGCCCGGGTCCCCATTCTAAGATCACAGAAGAAAATCAAGACAGGAAAGGGTCTGAGTTCACAAACCCTGGTCTCTTAGACCTGAATGTGGAAAATTAGGGCCAGTTTGAAAGTTTTAATTTGCTTTATTAGCTTAAGAGTTGGACTGTTGGGGCACCTGGGTTGCTCAGTAGGTTGAGCGTCGGACTCTTGGTTTCAGCTCAGGTCATGATCTCACGGTTCATGACTTCGAGCCCCACCTCAGGCTCCACCCTGACAGTGCAGAGGTTGCTTGGGATTCTCTCTCTCCTTCTCCCTCTGCCCCTCCCCTGCTCGTGCTCTCTGTCTCTCTCAAAATAAAAAAAAAAAAAATAAACTTTAAAAATAATGTTAAAAAAGAGTTGGGATGTTCACTCTCAGGTTTTAGCTGCTCAGAAACCAACATGCTTGTTCAGATATATCCACGTGCAGGAGTCGCACGACCCCTCCTCATTCAATGACTAAACTATAAGAGCCTAAATTGGGACTACAAGAATGCTTTTAGGTTGGCCAGTAGGAGGCTTAGTTATAATTTCAGAAATGGTCCACACAGATGAAAAGGGGGAGAGGATGGCTACAGAGATCTGGCAGTCAACCCCTTGAGTTCTGTTACTCATTTTAATAGTGTTTTCATTCATTCATTCATTCATTCATTCATTCATTCATTCTGCCTTGGAGAAAAGATGGACTGGGGAGAAGAATGAGTTCAGATATCTCACTTGACAATCTTGCTCTTTCTGCGAGGTTCGCCTGTCTGTTGTGAATAGGAAGAACTTTGCTTATAAAATCACATACAGCTAGCCGTCTTTAGACGGGTAGCGATCGTGGCCATCATCTTCTTATAATTGCATTCGAACTTCCTTTTCTCATATATGCTTTGGAAATCCAAGAAGCCATCAGCACCAGTGACGTAGCTGAACCAAGCCTTTGGTCAAAGAAAGGATAGCCAAGGAGTGGGTGGGTGAGGGTCCCAGTAAAACCCTGGTCGTAAGGCTAATTAGGCCTGTAGACGCTTTTAATTGTGTAATTTCTAAATATTCCTCTGTGCTCAGAGGTATATGCTGTTTTGGGTAAATGGCTGGATAGAAATGATGAACGAATGAAGAAGCATCTTCATAACATATCTCTTTGATTACATTGATCTTTATCTCTCTTTATGTCAGCAATCCTGGCCTTCTTGTTCTCTTCCCTATCTCTAGGGCACGATTTGTCAGCCTTGGCACTGTTAACATTTTGGACCAGATCATTCTTTCTCGAGAGGCGCTGTCCTTTGCATCCCTGGCCTCTACCCACTGGGCCGAAGTAGCAACCCCCCTCGTTCTCACAACCAAAAAGGTCTTCAGACACGGCCCAAATGTTGCCTTGGGGGCAAAACCACCTGTGACTGAGAGCCACGACTCCAGGGTAAACAGATTCTCCAAGACAGTCCCGGTCCACCCATTTTCCCAACTCTAGGGCAACCCTTTCACTCTCAAAAGGGTCATAATTTGACAGGGAGTTAAATGGTCCCCCAACACATCTCCGTAAATTGCAACCCCGTGTTTCCAGTTGCCCACGCCAAAACTGAGGACTCTCTTAGCCCCTCTCATTCCCTGATTCCTCCGGTCAACCCCCAGCAGGCCCAGTTAAATAAAACCACCTTCAGGCGCGCCTGGGGGGTCCGTCGCTTAAGAGTCTGACTCTCGATTTGGGCTCAGGTCACGATCTCGCAGTTCACGGGGTCGAGCCCACATCAGGCTCTGCACTAACAGCGTGGAACCTGCTTGGGATTCTTCTCACCTGCCCTATCTGCCCCTCCCCTGCACACACACACACTCTCTCTCTCTCTCTCTCTCTCTCTCTCTCTCTCTCTCTCAAAATAAATACACTAAAAAAAAAAAGAAAACACTTTCAAACTGTGCCACGTCTTGCCCCTCTTTCCACATCCCCGATGCCACACCAGTCCTCACCTCTCCCCTTCACGTGTGCCCCATTTCAGGCTGTTTTCAGCACAGCTGCCAAAGCTGTCATGTCTGATTAGAAGTCGGCTCGTGTCACTCCTGTGTTCAAAGTCCTTCAGTGGCTTCCCAATCCGCTCAGAGTAGAAGCCGAAGTCCGGCTGTACTGGCCTCTGCTAGTCCTTAGACACCTGGCAGGCCCGTCTCAGGGCTTTCCTCTGTCAGTTCCTTCTGCCCGATCACCTCCTGCTCCCCCAACTCTAGACGTCCCTGCCTGCCCCTCAGCTGCTCCCTTGTTTGGCAAGTTTGTATTCTAATATCGGCGTCATGGCAAAGTCTTCTCTGATCACCCTACTTAAAATCACCCCTTCCATTCATCTCCCGTGCTTGATTTTTTTCCACAGCCCTTATCATTATCTGACATAGTAAATTTTCACCCGTTTATTTACTCGCTTCCTAATCTGTCATGTGACCCTCAGAATGAGTAGGCAGACTCCATGCGGACCGAGATTTTTCTCTGTTGTATTTACTGTGCCACGCTCAGTGTCTTTAGCAGTTTTCCTGGGAAACACCTAGTAGGCAGTCATTAAATGCTGAATGAATGTGGTGCCCCTGGGTGGCTCAGTCGGCTGAGCATCCGACTTTGGCTCAGGTCATGATCTCCCAGTTCGTGGGTTCGAGCCCCGCGTCAGGCTCTGTGCTGACAGCTGGGAGCCTGGAGCCTGCTTCGGATTCTGTGCCTCCCTCCCCCTCTTCCCCGACCCCACTGGCGCTGTGTCTCTGTCTCTCAAAAAAAAATGAACACACGTTAAAAAAAAAAAAATGTAAATACTGAATGAGTGCAATAGGGAATTTATTGAATGCTTACTTTCTTCTAGGCATCGGGCTAAATACTGAGCCTACAAAGTGAGTGCAATACTGTCCCTGCCTTCAAGAAGCTTACAATCTAGTAGAGGACACAGGCATGTAAATACATAAGCACAGTTGAGAGAGATGCTTGCGATAAAGGGAGACATGCGGAGAGCTGGAATAGAGGAATTGAAGGGGTTGGTGGAGCACAAGGGGACCGCAGCGTGTTGAGGAGGAAATGCAGGGTGTGAAGAAAGAATACTTAAGATGCTCCTTCTTGCCACCCTGTCACAGTCCATTATCTGCCTGGCTGCTGCATTGCAAATATAGCGTGAATGACAAAATAAAGCCACTGCGTGTGCCCGTGGTTCCTCACCCTGGACACCTACACTTGGAGTGTGGAATTCTAACTCTTTCGCCTGGTATGTGAGACTCGGCCTAAGCTGGCTTCCTGCCCAGATTTATCTATTGCCACTCTTCTCACTGACTCGACTGGTCGGAACGGAATGTGTTCTCAACACGCTGCGGCTTTTCCTTGCTCCTGGGATGCCCTCCCCATTGCAGGGTCTCCCTGTCAGGATTCAGCCAAAATGGAACAACCTCTCTGAAGTCTTCCTCAATGTCACCTTCAGTCTGGGTGAATGAGCACACAAAAGGCCAAAGGCACCTGCATCAGGCAGCTGGGAGGAGCTCATTTCTAAACAGCTTGAACCTAGGGGCGCCTGGGTGGCTCAGTCGGTTGAGCGTCCAACTTCGGCTCAGGTCACGATCTCCCGGTTCGTGGGTTCGAGCCCCACATCGGGCTCTGTGCCGACAGCTGGGAGCCTGGAGCCTGCTTTCAGATTCTTCGTCTCCCTCTCTCTCTCTGCCCCTCCCCCGCTCACACTCTGTCTCTCTCTGCCTCTCAAAAAAAAATAAATAAATGTTTAAAAAAAAATGTAAACACAATGAACCTATTAAGAAAGTCAGAAACACGGTGCAAAAAAACAAATGCCATCAATCAAGACTGTGTTATGAACTTTGAGTCACTGCGATTTGAGATGCACATTCCTGGAACAAGCAATGACAAACCGGTCATAGGTCCGTGTAAACAAGGAGACAGCACAGGCCCAGGGCCCGGACCATGAGAGAAGAGGAAGATTAGCACATTTTCAAAGCATTTCCCTCATCTGCCGGAACTTTAATCTGGGAAAGGTTGGAATTAAATTCTGGACCATACTGTTTGTCACTCCATATTTAAACGTATATTAAAGTTAAATGCATAGTAAACTCTATAAGCCTATTTTATGTTTTGAGTTTTATGATTTATAAGTACTAATTCCTGTTACCATGATAAAGTCATGAGTTAAAAGTGCTAATTCAAATATTTTTTCAAGTTTATTTATTTATTTTGAAAGAGAGAGATGGAGCATGAGCAGGGGAGGGGCAGAGAGAGAGAGAGAGAGAGAGAGAGAGAGGAGAGAGACAGTCCCAAGCGGGCTTCGTGCTGTCAGTGCTCAATCTCACAAACCGCGAGATCATGACCTGAGCCGAAATCAAGAGTCAGACACTTCACCGACCGAGCCACCGGGGTCCCCTCAGGTTTTTTTTAAAAGCAAATGCTACAACCAAGTGGACTGGAGTGTGGTCACAGTCGAGAATCAACCAGAGTCAGACCAGTTACGTTAGCAGCATGCTTCATAGCATAATATCTCTGTAAGACCCGTTCCTCTTTGAATATTTATTCAACAATTGAATAGTTCAATATTCAGTTCAACATCCCATTGAATAATTCAATTACTGAAGGCCTAAGTGTCAGACATTTTTTTTTTTTGATCTTCTAACATTCTCAAGGGCCTACGAATTAAGTGTATTTTCTCCACTATGCATAATGAAGCTGAAGCTTAAAGAGATTTAAGGCTTTCACCAGCCAGCAAGACAAGAACTCAAGATTCAAACCCACTTTGTTCTAAAGTCAAAGCTCATTCTTAGCTACTATACACATCTGCCTCTGTGCTACACCAATGGATGATTTAATTTCGGGCATTTGTGTCTGAACTGACAATAATCTTTTGTATCAAATGTATAGAGATTTTGATGGTAGCCTATGCATCATGAGTCTCAGTTAGTCACAGAAATTATTTACTCAGTTTATAGTTGTTACATCCTAAACTCATGGAGATTAACGAAATGGCTGATAATAATGTTCGAGGCCTAATTATTAGCTTGAGCAGGTACACTTCACGCTTGGTACCTAATCACATACTGGGCCTTTGTGAAAACAGAGCAGTTAGACTAATATCAGCAACTCCTGAAGGAAGATTAAAGTAGCTGACAAGATCTTGAAAATTCCCTTGGATATTATGGATTTCATTTTAAGTGAAAAATGCAAAGCAATTACATTTCTTGTAACAGAATTCCTTATTTTATGTAATTTATGCTGAGTATTTTTATTTAAAAGTTAGCAAACTTGATTTCTTACAAACATGTAAAAAATATTAGCGCATATGGAAAAGATGGAGAGGATATTTTTTGGTCTTAGGAGAGTAGGGGAAGTGAATGATGTTTCTCCTTTAAAAGTTTTTCAATATTGTTGTTTTAGTGGTTTCTCATTTTTAAAAGAAACAACTAAGTAAAACTTACTATTTAACGCATAGAAGAATGTTGTGGACTGGATTCTATTTTACCATGTATGTGATGTTACCCAAGTCACTTAATTCTATACAGTTAGAATATATTTACTATAAAAACAACTAGATTACAAATTATCCCCATCCCTTCTACTTGCCCTATAATCCCTTGGGGGCAAATCACCTGTTGTAGGTTGAATTGTATTCCCCGAAAGATACATTCAAGTCCTAACCCCGGTGTATTTGACCTTATTTGGAAATGCGATCTTTGCCGATGCAGTCAAATTAAGACTAGGTAATACTGAATTAATATGGGCCTTAATCCAATGACTGACATCCTTCCAAAGCAAGGGACATTTGGGCGCACAGAAGACAAACAGGGAGAAGGCCAGGTGATGGCAGAAGTAGAAATGGGAATGATGTATCTACAAACCAAGGAACACCAAGGACTGTGGGTAAACCAGAAGTAAGGAAGAAGCATGGAAGCCTCCAGAGGAGCGCAGACCTGCCAACACCTTGATCTCAGACTTCTGGCTGCCAGAACTGTGAGAATAAATTTCCCTTGTCTGTTACTTCGTGTTACAACAGTCCTACCTTGGGTGATAGGTCCCCCAAACCTGCAAGGTCCACATGGATTATCTACATCAATCATGGGATGAAGCGAAGGAAGCAGTGTGGCATCTGACAACCCTGGTAATAGGAGGACCCCCAAATCATCCACAGGTTCTTGCTGACAACAGCAACCCAAACCATAAAGGATTGTACTGGATTCAGTTCATGAGTGGATGTGGAGACTGGGGTGGGATAAGGTCTAACCATGTCTAATGATACTTGAGGAATCCAACCTCCGTAAGCTCAGAAAGCCAGCACATCAACGAACCCTTCCAGGAAAGTTCTGCTTTGGACATGATGGAGTTACAGCCTCCCTGGGCATTCTTCAGATAAATGCTGAACAAAACACCAAAGTCAACAAGCCGCAGCAAGCAGATCTTGGAAGGCTTAAATTCAGATGGAGGGCTCCCCCTTGTTCCGGTCGGGCAGGAAGGGGTCTCGGGGCAAGCAGAGCTTCCTCAGAGTTAAGAGAGACCCCATAGATGATCGAGGACCCCAAAGTGGCCGTGAGAACTTGCCAAGTTTCTGGTTCACCCTGGGATCACACATGTGCAAAACGGACTGGAGTCCCTCTGAACCGAGAGCCGAGACATCACCCAACCCAGGTGTTGACAATTTGCAGTTTTAGTAGAACCATTAATTGCCTACTGAAACATAAATATCAACGACCTGGAGGAAAATGACAGAATCCACAATGTCCAGGGCCCGATGGAAAATTACTCTACATACACAGAGCCAGAAAAGATGTGATCCGTTTTAAAGGGAGAAGGCTATCAACTGATGCCAACCCCAAGAGGACCAAGGTGTCAGAATCCTCAGGCTAGAATTAAAAGCCACTATTATAACTATGCCGAATGAGGCAACAGGGATCATTCTCACAGGGAATAAAAATATAGGAAATTGACAGAAATGTAAAAGAAAAACAAACGGATGTTTAAACAAAAATTCAATATAAAAATATATTCCTATAATATAAATTCAAATATCAAATTTATTGGATAGCTTCAGTAGAAGAATGGAGATGACAGGGAAAATGATCAGTGAACCCGAAAGAGATAGATGATAGATGGATGGATAGATAGATAGATAGATAGATAGATGATAGATAGATCTCTTTCTGATAAAAGTACTAAAGTGAGCTCCAGACAAGAAATAAGAGTGGAAGGACTTTAACATAATGATTGGTGGTAAGCATTAAGCATATACTTAATTTGAAGTATTAAGAATCAATAACAATTATCAGGGATTATGTGTTGTAGTACAAATATAGTACAATTATTTTTAATGATGAAGAATCGGGACTTTATGTAAAAAGTAGACTAAGCTTGCTGATTTTCTTAGTGGTCTCAGGACTAAACAAACCTAAAATCAGATGTGGGGCAGCTGAGGAGAAAAAAGAAAAGGTAAATGAGAGTGTTGAGTATTCAATATTGCTTATAGGTAGGAAACCATAATACATTATGACCAAGTGCAGGTTATCTCAGAAACGCAAGAGTGGCTCAGTATTAGAAAATCCAAAATCAGGGGCGCCTGGGTGGTGCAGTCGGTTAAGCGTCCGACTTCAGCCAGGTCACGATCTCGCGGTCTGGGAGTTCGAGCCCCGCGTCAGGCTCTGGACTGATGGCTCGGAGCCTGGAGCCTGTTTCCGATTCTGTGTCTCCCTCTCTCTCTGCCCCTCCCCCGTTCATGCTCTGTCTCTCTCTGTCCCAAGAATAAATAAACGTTGGGGGAAAAAAAAAAGAAAATCCAAAATTTATCACCTGTATAAGGCTAGAAAGGAAAATGATATAATCATCTCTGTAGATGTAAAGAAGACATTTGACCAATTTTATACCCGTTCTTTCTAAAATACTCAAGTATTGATATATGGATACTTCCTGAATATGAACTATACACACACACACACACACACACACACACAATATCAGCATTTTCCTTACTTAGTGGGGAATTAGAGGCTTTTCCTGAAAAATTCAGAAACAATATAATGATGCTTGCAATCTCCATTCCTATTTCATATTGTGTTGGAAGTATTAGTCAATACAATTAGATACAGAGTTAGCACTCAAGACACATAGATTAAAATGCAAAAAGCAAAAAGTAGGGGTGCCTGGCTGGCTCAGTCTATAGAGCGTGTGACTCTTGATCTGGGGGTTGTGAGTTCAGGCCTCACGTTGGGTGTGGAGATTACGTAAAAAATAAAACTAAAGAGCAAGAACTATAAAGACCTGTGCTGTCCAGTATGGTAGCCAACAGTGACATGTGATTATTTACATTTAAAATAAGTATTGTTGGGGGATCTGGGTGGCTCAGTCGGTTGAGCATCGAACTGAGCTCAGTTCATGATCTCACGATTTGTGAGTTCAAGCTCCTGCATCTGGCTCCCTGCTGTCAGTGCAGAGCCCACTTCGGATCCTCTGGCCCCCTCTGCCCCTCCCCCACTCACACCCTTTCTCAAAAATAAAACATGTTTTTAAAAAGTAAGTATTGTTAGGGGCGTCTGGGTGGCTCAGTCGGTTAAGCGGCCGACTTCGGCTCAGGTCACGATCTCGCAGTCCGTGAGTTCAAGCCCCGCGTCGGGCTCTGTGCTGACAGCTCAGAGCCCGGAGCCTGTTTCAGATTCTGTGTCTCCCTCTCTCTGACCCTCCCCTGTTCATGCTCTGTCTCTCCCTGTCTCAAAAATAAAATAAAACATTAAAAAAAATTTTTTTTTAAAGTAAGTACTGTCAGTTTTTTGTTTACTTTTCCGGTTTGTACTACACAGTTTAATAATAAAAATGGGGTTTTCTTAATGGAAAAAATAAAGTAATTATAAGTAAAAGAAAGTTAGAATTCAGTTCCTCAGTCACACTAGCCACAGTCCAGGTGCTTAATAACCATACGTTGATGGTAGCTTCTATTTTGGATGAGGTAGATATTAAACATTTCCATCATTACAAAACTTCTATTGGATAGTTTTATTATAGACCATATATATATATACACATATATGTACATACATATATGTGTATATATATGTATATATATAACTTGAAAACCCAAAGTAAGCAATGGAAAAAATAGTACAATTAAAAAATTAGGCAAGTATTGAGTTTTAAAATTAACACACCAAATCCATTGCTTGCGTACAGACTATTTTTATAATAGCAATAAATATAAATATTCATGTTCTTGGATAGGAATACTTCAGAAAAATGTTAGTTTTTCCCTTCATTAATCTACACATGTAATGCCATCCCAACAGAAATACTCTGAGGCTTTTTTCTGTAACTAGACACGCGGGTTATGAAAGGCTTGGGGAGAATTAGACAAGCAAGAGGAATAAGAAGAGCCATGTGGCCAGGCGGCTGTTGGTTTGCAAACTGGCCCCATACAGGGAGGCCCAGGAGAGACAGGAGGCAGAGGCAGGTGGCTCCAGATCGGTAGGTGGTGGTTGTAAGAAGGGGACTTACGAGACTTGTCTTGGACGCCGCCGGGCAAGTAGATTTCCGAACCCTCCAGGAGACTCTTAAACATTCACACAGCAACCTTAAAGGAGTTCCGTCATATAGAGTGTCCAGAAGGTCTCAACAACACATTGTTCTCTCAAGGCTGCCTCCTTGAAAATGCCTCTGGCTGTCCGCATGGCGGGCAAAACACACCTGGTACATTTCAAGTACAGGGGAGGGGGCGGGGAACCTCTGATCACCCCCGGGGTCCAGGACGCGAGTCAACCCGTGGTCATAACCTCCTGGTGACCTCCTCCAATAGTAGTATTGCCAGGTATTAAAATATACTCCAAAGCAGTGATTCGCAACTTTTCTCCACACTCCAGGGAACACACAGCAGTGTTTGGAGACATTTTGATTATCACAGCTAGGGACTGGGATGGGAGTAGGGGTTTATTGCTGGTATCTAGTGAGTAGAAGCCAAGGATTATGCTCATCATTTTACAATGCACAGAATACCCCCCTCCAAAAAAGAATGATTTAGTCCAAAATGTCAATACTGCAGAGGTTGAGAATCTTGGCTCCAAAACTTCTTTATTTAAATCATATTGGTATTGTTGCATGAATAGACAGGCCACTGGGGAAAAAAAGTAGACCATTCAGAATTAGATCTAGTTGCGTGTTTAATTTAGTATACAATAAAGACACACTGGAAATTAGTGGGGAAGAGGTTGATTTTTTTTTAAATTTTCTTTTCATGTTAATTTATTTTTGAGAGAGAGAGAGAGACAGAGCATGAGAGGGGGAGGAGCAGAGAGAGGGGGAGACAGAGTCTGAAGCAAATTCCAGGCTCCTAGCTGTCAGCACAGAGCCCCACGTGGGGCTCCAATCCATGAACTGTGAGATCATGACCTGAGCTGAAGTTGGACACTTAACCAACTGAGCCACCCAGGTGTCCCAAGATTGGTTTTTAAATAAGGAGGACTGTGATGTCTGGATAGCCATATGGAAAAAAGCTAAAGTTGGACCCAATCCTTGATAGTACTTCAGGATATATTAAAAATAGATCAGATATGGGGTGCCTGGGTGGCTCAGTGGGTTAAGCTTCTGATTCTCAATATTGGCTTAAGTCATGATCTCTCAGTCATGAGATCGAGCCCATGCCAGGCTCAGTAGGCACAGAGCTCAGAGACTGCTTCAGATTCTCTCTTTCCCTCTCTCTCTGCCCCTCCCCAGTTGTTCTCTCTCTCTCTCTCTTTCTCTCTCTCTCTCTCTCTCAAAATAAATAAATAAAACTTTAAAAAAAATTTTTAAATAGATCAGAGAGTTAGATTTATTTATTTAAGTCATCTCTACACCCAATGTAGGAGATCAAGAGTCACATGCTCCATCATCTAAGCCAGCCAGATGCCCCTAGATCAAATATTTAAATGCAAAAAAGTGAAACATAATATACACACAGAAGCCCTCATTCATCTTAATATGTACATCTTTGTAAATTCTTTTTTTTAAGTTTATTTATTTTGAGAGAGAAAGATAGAGGGAAAGAAAGAGGGAGAGGGCAGAGGAGATACAGAGAGAGAGAGGGAGAGAGAATTCCAAGCAGACTCCACACTGTCAGCACAGACGGGTGGCCCGGATACAGGGCCCAGACTCACAAACCTGGAGATCATGACCTGAGCCGAAAACAAGAGTCAGACACTTAACCGACTGAGCCACCCAGGTGCTCCGATAAATTCTTATAAATAAGATAACGACTATATACATCAAGAAATAGAACACTACTGTCACTACAGAAGGCCATCTCCTATGGTATTTTCCTGATTACAGTGTCTTTCCTCTTTCCAGAATTAATCACTATTCTGATATTCTGAGCTTTATGGAAATCAGTTCCTTGATTTTCCTGATATCTCTACGAGTCTAAATAGAACAGCTACGTTTTACCCTTAATTATATTTTATGTAAGTGGAAGCATACCATATCTCTTCTTGTGTATCTTGCTTTTGTGTTTTTCTCTCAAGATGTTTATGTAATATATCCACATTGGCATATCTGATTATAGTTCCTGTTGATGGTTTTATAATATTCTTTTTATGGATCTACCTCCATTTATCCATTCTGTTGTTGATAGGTGGTTGAGTTGTTTCCACATTTTGGCCCTTATGAATGATACTGCTATAAACATTCGTGTGTGTGTGTGTGTGTGTGTGTGTGTGTGTGTGTGTGTGTGCGCGCACATGTTCAGGTGCACATGTCCCTGTATTTCAGAATATATAGGAGTATCTTGGGGGGATGTATATTACATTCTTGAAAAGAATGTACATTCTATGGTTATTACAAGCAATTCTCTACAGATGTCTGTTCAAGTTTTGTTAATCATGTTTTTCAAATCTTTTATATCTATTTGTCCTTTTTGTTTATTGCATCAATTACTCAAGGTTTTTTTTTTCTCACAGTACAATTCATGGATATTTTTCTTTCTTTTGTGGTTCTTTCTTCTTTATGTACCTTCAGACTGTGTTACTACGTGTGCATAAAATGTAGAATGGCTTCCTCCCTTTTAAATTTAATGTTTTCATTAAAAAATTTTTTTAATTTAATGTTTTATCCTTATGAAGTGGTCCACTTTATCCCTAGTTTCTGTTTTTATCTTTAAATTTACTTTCTTTCATACCCACTAGAGTTTTTTTGAGGTGTTTTTTTTTTTTATTTTATTTACGTAATCTCTACACTCAACATGGGGCTCGAACTCACAACCCTGAGATCAAGAGTTGCATGCCCTTCTGAGCCAGCCAGGCACCCCTCTTTCATATCTGTTTGGCTACCCGAGCTTCCTGTGGTTAGCACACACCGAAGCATGTGAGTGTATTGGCCTTACTTATCCCTCTTGGAATTTACCAAACCAACCGAAGCATGTGAGTGTACTGGCCTTACTTATCCTTCTTGGAATTTACCAAACCACTGATCTGTGAATTGGCAACCTAACCAGTTCTGGATAGTTCTCAGCCTTTATCTCTTCAAATATTGCCTCCGTTTCTTCCCTCTGCTCTTTCTAGAACTAATCAAACATATGTCAGATTTCTACACATCTCTTAAGCTCTCTTCTGTCTTGTTCACATTTTTCCCACTCTACTGAAATTCTGGGTAATTTCTTCAATCTTTTCATTATCTAATTCTTCTTTGTTTTTTCTGCTTCTTGACACATCTACTGAACTTCTGATTTCAACTACTACATTTTTCATCTTGACAACATTCCATTTGGTTCTTTTTCAAAACTGCAACATTACTCTTAGTTTTCTGCTGTCTGCCAATATCTCCAAACACATTTATGTCTTTAAAGGCACCGAGGATATTGTTTTCTAATCTGCATCTGGTTATTTGCAGGACTGTTTCTGCTGTTTCTTGTTTCTGCTGCTTCTCTTTCATGTTGCCTTATTTCCTTGTGCCTTGGTGATCACCGGTGGAGCACTGATGATTGTCTTTGAAATACTTTGTAGGGGTTCTACGGTGCCTATGAGGATAGTGGCCTCCTCCTAAAGGCATTTGCCATTCATATGCCTGTACATTAGTGCATTACCAACGGGGGAGCACTTCATCCAAGTTCAAGGCTTGGGATTCCTGGTCCATCCCAGCTATGCACATCCGGGGTGCAGGTCTGCATGAGGCTGGTCTGTGGCAAGAGTGGTAATTTTATTCCCAGGCCACGCTGACACAAACCTTTATGCCAAGGCAACCCTGAAGTTGGGCCCTGGGGAGGTCAGATGTAGTTTATCTTTACCTTAAGAATGTAGCCTTTTGGGAGTCCCAACTAATATTGGTAGGGAGGGTTCTTTTTTAGACATTCTTCTTTAGATGTGCTTTGGCCCTTGGCTTCTGCCTTTATTCCACTGAAGGCAAGGAACAGAAAAGTCCAAGTATGAAGGATTAGCAAATATCTTCTTTAGATCAAAAATGTTTTTGATGGGATCACCTGGGTGGCTCAGTCAGTTAAGCATCTGACTCTTTACTTTGGGTCAGGTCGTGCTCTCACAGTTCATGGGTTTGAGCCCTGAGTCAGGGTCTGCACGAGCCTGCTTGGGATTCCTTCTCTCTCTGTCCCTCCCCTGCTCACAGGCTCGCTCTCTCTCTCTCTCTCTCTCTCTCAAAATAAATACATAAACAACAACAAAATTTTTTTTAAATAAATGTCTTTAAAAAATGTCTTTGATGCTCTAATGTAAAGCTTGGTTTCACTTTCTTTAAATAAAAAATACTAAAAATCCAAAGAAAAAATATAACCAATTTTATTTCCACCACCTATAATTAACTACTATTTATATCCTCTCATATTTGTTTTGCTATACTACTTTTTAAAAGTTATTTATGCTCTTTTAAAGTAATTTAGGGGGCGCCTGGGTGGCGCAGTCGGTTAAGCGTCCGACTTCAGCCAGGTCACGATCTCGCGGTCCGGGAGTTCGAGCCCCGCGTCGGGCTCTGGGCTGATGGCTCGGAGCCTGGAGCCTGTTTCCGATTCTGTGTCTCCCTCTCTCTCTGCCCCTCCCCCGTTCATGCTCTGTCTCTCTCTGTCCCAAAAAAATAAATAAACGTTGAAAAAAAAATAAATAAATCTATAAAGTAATTTAGGCAAAAAAGAAATATAGGGACACCTAGCTGGCTCAGTTGGGAGAGCATATGCCACTTGATCTTGAGGTCATGAGTTTGGGCCCCCTATTGGATGTGGAGATGACTTAAGTAAAAATAAGACAAGAAAGACAGAAAGAAAGACAGGAAGAAAGAAATAAAAAGAAAAAAGAGAAAGAAAGGAAAACTGAGCATTTTAAAAGCTTGTCTTGTCAACATTAAACAACATTCTAGACACCACTGATACACGTAAAGCCTTTTGTGCACCGAGACAGATAAAATATTGATCATGAATAGATAAAAAGATAAAAATACTTTGTAAAAATGACAACTATAAGAGTGATTGCCATTAAAATATTACATTTTTGGGGGGTGCCTGGGGTGCGGTTAAACATTGGACTTGATTTCCGCTCAGGTCATGATCTCAGGGTCCTGAAATCGAGCCCTGCGTTGGGCTCTGTGCTGACAGTGAGGAGCCTGCTTGGGATTCTCTCTCTCTCCCTCTCTGTCTCTCTGCCCTTCCGCTGCCCATGAGCACGCTCTCAGAATACACAAGCATTTTTTAAATTACATGTTGTTGAATTTAGTGTAAGAAAAATAAAAGGAAGTGAAATTGGAATTGTTGAACTTCGCATGTCTCTACCACAGGAAAACTCATTTCCTAAAATAGGTCTCTAGGGTTAATTTTAAAAAAGTACAGGGGTGAACATTAAAAACAGTAAGATATTTAAGTCATTATGCTTTTTAAAAACGTTACATCCTTCAGATTTGGGAAGTATTTACAGACTGTCTGCTGTGAGCCTTAGGGGATGTTCTCCCTCCCATCTTCGGAGTCGAGAGTTCCATCACGGTTACATCATCCGGGTTACCGCGTTCACGTTCGGTTCACTGTATTTCTCCTGGTTGTTTTGCTCTCTGATCAAACGGATTCAAAGTCAACACTGTGCTTTCACTTCTTGCCTCTTTGTTCCTGAATTCTTTGAGATGTCCGAATTAGGTTATCAAGACTTCAGAAAGACTCCTGGTGCGATGGCTTTAAGCGAGTCATTTCATGTTTGAAAATAAGACCTTATAAATAGAATGGCATCCTAATTGAAAGAGGAGATCCCTGCCAACACCTTCCCTGAAAGCATTGTAGATTACTAGTTCTCAAACTTGAATATGTGTAGAAATTACCTGGGGGCTTGTTAAAAATGCAGATTCAGGGAGCCTGGCGTAGGGTCTGACAGAGATTGGGCATTTCTAACAAGTGTCCAAGGTATCACCAGTGCTACTGACCTGTGGTTCCCACTCTTTATAGCACTCTTGTGGACTTTGCTGCATTATCTGTGGACCCTGAATGTGGCTGCAGAGAAGTTTAATGCCAGTTTTATTTCTCCTCTGTTGAAGATGATTTGCCTTCTCTCCCTGGATGTCTAAAGAATTCTTCTATCCTTGAGATTCAGCCATCACATGGGATTTGAGCTTTCTCTATCAGACTTCCCTGGCGGGGTGAGGGGGGGGATGAGGGGGGAACGTTCTTTTTAATTTGGAAGTGCAGCCTTTTTCTTTATTTATGAGCTATTCTTCCTGAATTATATTTTTGTGTACCTCTGTACCATGTGATGGGCCCCTATTTCATGGAGAGAAATTTATGATTGAATTATCTTGGTCTGCGTTCTGGATCTTGTGGCTTCATTTATTGCTTTCTTTTCTGTATTATTTTTTTATCTGCATTTACTCTGATTATCCGAAGCTTCTCAGTGCCAGTAATTCAATTCTCACCAGTGTCTATTAATTATTCTTTCTTTTTTTTGTTGTTTGGTTCTGTAATTACATGGTTCTGAACCTTGTGATCATTTTTCTGAGGTCAATATTACCCCTTCTGATTCTGTTCTTGAGCTAAGATAGCTCTGTGCCTCTTGAATGCTGTATTCCCTCTTCCCTCTATAGGATATTTGCAGTTACCAAGCTACTGCTTTTGCTAAGACTTAAGTGCCTCTGTCTCACCTGATGTAATGTGGTGACTTCTTGATTCTCTTTCCACAGTGCATTGCACCTGCTTGTTCAACCTCCATTCTCATTTCCCTCAATTCTGAGTGTAGACCATCAGAGAAAGTGAGGCTCATTGTTCATTTCTTTATCTCCCTCTCCCCCAACAAATGTGAGATACTGTGATTTATGGGATATATATGTATTTTGTCAGTGAGATGACCAAAATATGTTTCTCATATACATTTGGTCTTCGTCCACATTTCTTGTCTCACAGCTCACAAAACCCTTAGAGCTTCCTGAGCAGTAAAAGCAAAGGGAGCATCCTTTGTTTTAATATTTGGTCTCTTGACCTCAGCTGCTGCAAATGCTTCAAAGCCATCAAGGTGCCATGGGTGTTTCCTTATTCATAACCAGCCCCTTTCCACCAACATTGGGTTTATGTTAACGTGGTGATTTTTGGAAAGCACCTAAGAATTGACAGCTGGTTGCCAAGGGAACCCACCAAGAATAGAGGGTGGAACTGAAAGTTTCGGGGAGGAGAGAGGTGCTGGAGAAATCAATCACCAATGACTAGTGAGTTACTCAATCATGCCTATGTAATGAAGCCTCCACTAAAAACCCCCAGGAGGAGGGGGTTCGGGGAGCTTCCAGGTTGGGGAACCAGAACACTTCCATGTACCAACATATCGGGGCCCAAACTCCAGGAGGACAGAAACTCCTTTGTTTGGGACCTCATCCTATGTGTCTCTTCATCAGGCTATTGATGTGTATTCTTTAACGTCCTTCATAATATCCTTTGTAAACTGGTCATCTAGTGCATAAATAGGTGTCCTGAGTTCTGTGAGTCGCTCTAGCAAATTACTTGAACCCCAGGAGGAGGTCGGGGGAACCTCTGATTTAGAGCCAGTTGGTCAGAAGCACAGGTAACATTCTGGGCTTGTAACTGGTCTGTCTCATGGGCCTGAGCCCTTACCTGTGGAATCTGATGCCATCTCCAGGTAGAGAGTGTCAGAATTGACTTGAGTTGTAGGGCACCCAGCGAGTCCCCAAGCCTGGCTTGGTGGTATGGGGTCCCCTTCACGCATTGGAGTTGGGTGCAGAACCCAAAATACACCATGTTCCTAATCTTCAGAGTCCAAAGAGAAAAAAGTGAATAATTGGTTGTCTCTAATTTTTCGATGTGGTCTTTTTGGCTGTGGGGGGTGGGAGGGGAGGCATGGGAGCCGGTTGAGAGCCAAGTACTTCTCAGTTTTTCTCTATGGATTCTTTTATTTCTTGTCGATCCTTTCATCGTTTGATTGCCGTTGTTGATTTTTGCCTCTGGTGATTCTTTTAAAATTTAAGTCAGGTCAGGGGTGCCTGGGTGGCTCAATCGGTCAAGTGTCCAACTCTTGATTTAGGCTCAGGGCATGATCTCACAGTTTATGAATTCAAGCCCCACATCAGACTGCACTGACAGCACAGAGTCTGCTTGGGATTCTCTCTCTCTCTCTCTCTCTCTCTCTCTCTCTCTTTCTCTCTCTCCCCCTCCCTGTGTCCTCCCCGACTCACACTCTCACTCTCACTCAATAAATAAATAAGTAAACATTAAAACAAATTTTAAGTCAGGTCATACCACTCCATTATGTAAAATTTTCCAGTAGCTCCCCATCTCTGAGAAGAAAGCCTGAGACCTTACACTGGTTCCCTGGGCCCATAGGGATATGCCTCCATCATCACTCCTGTTGGCTCCCTGACCTCATCCAACTCTCTCCTCCTTGCTCATTCTGCTGAGACCTGCTGGCTTCTTTGTCATTCCAGGTGTTTACCTGCCTCAGGAACTTCTACCTGGAACATTCTTTCCTCCCTCCATCCCTCCCCACCCCCCTGCCTCCACATCTTCAGGGCTTGCTCCTTCTAAGTCTTTGTTCAAACAGCCTCTCAAAGTGACCTTCTCTGGCCAGCCTAGAAAACTACAGCCCTTGGTCCTTCCCTTTACTATTCACACTTTTCTCCATAGCACCTATGACTCTAAAGTACCATATCATTTATTTCTTTACTTTTCCTACTGATTGTCTCTACCTCTGTGTTCCCTGCTCCTTGCCAAGGTAAGCTATGCCAGGGTAGAGATTTCTCTGGCTAGAAACGTACTTGTCACAGGGGCACCTGGGTGGCTTAATCAGTTGAGCGTCCGACTTTGGTTCAGGTCGTGTTCTCATGGTTCATGAGTTCAAGCCTTGAGTCAGGCTCTGGGCTGACAGCTCAGAGCCTGGAGCCTGCTTCGGATTCTGTGTCTCCATCTCTCTCTCTGACCCTTCCCTACTTGCGCACACTCTCTCTCTCTCTCTGTCTAAAAAAATAAACGTTAAGGGGCACCTGGGTGGCTCAGTTGGTTGAATGTCCGACTTCGGCTCAGGTCATGATCTCATGGTCCATGAGGAGCCCCACGTTGGGCTCTGTGCTGACAGCTCAGAGCCTGGAGCCTGATTTAGATTCTGTGTCTCACTCTCTCTCTGCCCATCCCCTGCTCACGCTCTCTCTCTCTCTCTCTCTCTCTCTCTTTTTTTTTCAATGTTTATTTATTTTGGGGACAGACAGAGACAGAGCATGAACGGGGGAGGGGCAGAGAGAGAGGGAGACACAGAATCGCAAACAGGCTCCAGGCTCCGAGCCATCAGCCCAGAGCCTGACACGGGGCTCGAACCCACGGACCGCGAGATCGTGACCTGGCTGAAGTCGGACGCTTAACCGACTGCGCCACCCAGGCGCCCCTCTCTCTCTCTTTCTTGTCACACTTAGGCAGTATTTAATAAATGTTGGTTGAATTTATGTATTTGTTCTGTCATGGTGCTGGTAGTATATTTTGCTCATCATGGTATTGAGGGAGAGAAACTCTTTGGGGATGTTTCTCCTGCCCCTTCAACCCCCTCTCGCTTAATCTTCCCAACAATCTCCTTTACATTTCTTGATGAAAGCCATTCTTGTTCCCAGAAATCCTGTTCCAGTGTATAAGAAGCTTGTAATCAGGATGCCTTCTTATTGTTCATATTATACCTTTGACAGTAGCCCACTTCAGATTTCTTTGTTCCATGGGGTAACAGAGAAACACATACCTAAATAAAATATCCTTCACTTCTCAGCATCTCAACCTTCATTTTGATGGTAAAATGAGCTAAAATAGGGCAGTAGGAAGTTTATTTTGACTCCCTTCTTTTGATTCTTTTATTTGCTATTCCTTCTTGTATCTTCCCCCTTGGTGACAAAAGCCATATTCTGAATGAATCTTTGGCAAGTGGGTGACTTCGATTAAGGGCAGAAGAGTGAGCATTGACACACAGTTGGTTCCCTTCAAAGTCTGCATGTTTTCTCAGGTGCTTTTCTTGAGTCCCTGTATCCATACGCTCTTCTGGTAGTAACTTAATCTCTGCTAGTCCCTTCACAGGTTTTGTCAGTCCTTAACACGAATCAAAACATGATTTCAAGTGAGATTTATTTGAACATCTATAACCAAAACAGATGTAGTTTCTTGATACATTAAGTCCTTTGCTCAAGTAGCTGTAGCTTTAATAATCTTCAAACCATCTCAGCTAAAGGCTTTGTTATCTTGAATTCTTACCAGCTAGCTTTGAGGAGGACACTTGTTCACTGGAACCAAAGCTCGCTTGGTCAGTAGAGTAAACAGGAATCATCATCATCGTTAGATCTCAGGCACCGTGCCAAGTACTTAACATGCATCGTCTGACTTGATCCTCACAGTGATTTAATTATGTAGGTAAATTAAAGGGGACATTTTTTAAGGCTAAAATAAAAAAGATAAATAAAGGCTAAAATCTAAATAAAAAACGATAAGTAAAGATTATCTTTACTTCATGACCCTAATACACATCCAATACGTTGTTTAACTTCTTAGTTAATGAGGAAACCAATACAACGTTATAACTGATTCAAAGGAGAATTCAAAAGAATTACACACACGTAGCAATGAGGAATGCTGAAACGAATTTACAAATAGATGTAAAACGTGTTCATATCCAAAGACGATGGTGGATTGCATTTCAGTGGATGCAATCCGCACATCTTTAGACAAGAATCCTTTGAATTACTATCAGTGTTTTACATCTTACAAAGTTACAAAATAGCAGGGCTGCTGGGTGGCTCAGTCAGGTAAGCATCCGACTTCAGGTCATGATCTCAGGGCTTGGGAGTTCGAGCCCTGCCTCCGGCTCTGTGCCAACAGCTCAGAGCCTGGAGCCTGCTTCAGATTCTGTCTCTGTCTCTCTCTGCAGCCCCCCTCCCCCCACCTGCTCACATTCTGTCTGTCTCTCACATATAAATAAACATTTTTAAAAAATTTTTTTAATAAAAAAACAAAACAAAACAGGGCCGCCTGGGTGGCTCAGTCGGTTAAGCAGCCAACTTCGGCTCAGGTCATGATCTCACGGTTCGTGGGTTCGAGCCCCGGGTCGGGCTCTGTGCTGACAGCTCAGAGCCTGGAGCCTGTTTCGGATTCTGTGTCTCCCTCTCTCTGACCCTCCCCCGTTCAAGCTTTGTCTCTCTCTGTCTCAAAAATAAATAAACGTTAAAAAAAAATTAAAAAAAAAAAAAACCCAAAGCTAACCCAGAAGAGTGTTCTGAACGGGACACTGGGTACTCTTTGTCCGTTTCACAGTCTTTCATAGCTCCACGGTTTTCCCGACAGTATTGTTCCAATCCTTTGAGATTTTAAAACTCAACACTAGGAATAAAAGATCAGCTTCAATCTGGGGAAAACAAAAAATCATCTTTAAATAAAGCAAATAATCACTGAATAATAGATCTGGATCTAACATTGAAAATCAAACTTCACATTTTATACGTGAAAGCATCTGTAGTTAAATGATTTGCCAAAGTCATAAAGCTGGTTATTGGCAGGCCAGGAGAAGAACACAGAAACCAGGACTCGCTCGTAGAGTATTTCTAAAATAAACAAAAACAAAAATTAAAAACCTTGTATGTTAAAAGTGCCTTTAAATATATTACACTTAATGAATTACCCTTCTATGATAGAAATAAACTGAAGCAAACATCAATTAGGAGAATTCCTGAGATGGTAGGATAAGATCAGAGTCCATGTTAGTATCAGAAACCTATTTTCTCCCATCAGAGCAAATGTGATGGACCCACATTGCCTAATTACACAAATGGTATATTCATTTAAAAATTGCAAATATGTTCTCTAACCGTAAGATTTCACTGAGCTGATTATTTCTTTGATTCAATATATCTGCAAGGAGATATACTCTGGAAAGACATACTCATCAACTGACATTCTCTTTTTAATTAAGTCAAAGTATTCCCTTGCCTTAAGGATACATTATCAAAGAAATTACTTCAATTACAGACTTGAACACTAATTTAGTAAATTAAGGATGTGCCTGACATTTAGTCCAGCAGATTGCTAACCTGAGCACTACAATATTTAAATTGAAAATCAAGTCCTGTTCAGATTTGATTCATGTATATAAAAACAAATCAATTTACTAGAGTTTTTCTTAGCTACTTAGGCTCCTGACATGCAAATATAGGTATTGGCCCAACTTCACTAGACATACTTTAGCAAGTGGGAAAGTCCTGGAACCCACTGATCTGCTTATTCAGATTAGCACTGCCAATATAACAAAAAGTAAACAGAGACTATAACTTCCTGTTTTGGGAAATAAGCAAAGGTTTCTTGGACAGACAGTCCACATAGCTCTGTTCTTTGGACTTGTCCAATCTACGTTTCTTACTCTATTTCAATTCACTTTGACTTTGACAAAGCATTGCTTCTTTGTTCACAGTGGCAACTCCTCAGGCAACATTAGTGCTGGAGAGAGATTAACGCTTAAATGATCTCAAGGCTGGGCCACAGCTGGTGAACAAGGAGGAATGTTACAATCTCCCTTTGGGATAGAAATTCGGACATAGGCTTTTTGAGGCACACCTTGCTTTTGAAAACATAAAAAACATAGGAAGGACCACTGTGACAGGTTTTCACTGTATTTGTAGATTTTCTTTTTTTACGTTTATTTATTTATTTTGAGAGAGAGAGAGCGAGCGAGCAGGGGAGGGGCAGAGAGACAGAGAATCCCAACCAAGCAGGCTCCATCCTGTCAATGCTTGGCCCAGCACGGGGCTCAAACCCACGAACCGCGAGATTATGACCTGAGCCAAAATCAAGAGTTGGACGCTTAACCGACTGAACCACCCAGGTGCCCCATGTACTTGTAGTTTTGATTGACCTTCCTTCCAGTACCTTATTGAATTTTAGATACTACAATTTGAATGTTACATTGAAATTTTGGGGTCTGTAGAAAAACTACTGCCTGGGAAGAAGAATTTCCTCTGCCCTGTGGTCCTTTGAGCTGGACATAGAGTCAGACTGACGTGAGACAGACTAACAGAGAGAATCCAATGTAATAGGCCTGCATGCAGGGAATCCACACAGGCTGGAAATTCCAAAGACAATGAGGCAACGTGAAGCTTCTATGAGCTCAGGAGAGGGGTAGCTCAGGAGAGGATACAAAGGAGAGGAAGGCCAATAGCAGGAAGGAGAAAGGAGATGTCTGAAAACTAGGGTTGCCCTATTTCGCTGGTAAGTTTCCTAGGTAAAGGGGAGTCTCCGTTAACAGCTCTCTTCCGGGTACAGGCTCTCCTTTCCAATGCAGATTTCGGCAGTTGAGGGGGAGGCAGAGAGCCTTTCCTGCACCTGCTGGGTTTTGATTACTTTTAATTTGAAAGTATGGCCAAGTGGCCCATCTTGGGGCAGCCTGCCCTTGGCCCCTACACTATCATTAGAACTAGAAACTGGGATTTGAGAATATAGAATACCAAGCTGAAACTGGGATTTAACCCTAAGAAGAGAAAAATTACTTTTAAGTCCTCCGTTAGGGATTCAGTAAGCACAGAAGCTTCCACATGTATGGTTCGTACGGATCGTACAACCTTCTGAGGCCCCAAAGCTTTCCTACATCACTGTTGCAGGAATTGAAAAAGAGGTGCCTCCTGGCAGATCGACATTTGCCTTTTAATTGCTGTGTGAACTTGGACGAGCCACTGACCTGCCCTGTTTCTTAGTTTTCTCTTTTGTAAAATGGGGATAATAATCCTCACTGCCTCCTGGAAGTGTTACAAAGATTAAATATGTTAATAGGTGTAACATGTTCAGGACAGAGTCTAGAGCTCACAGGCATCCAGTATAAGTATTTGTAAATTAAATGCACAATGCAAACAAATAAACCCCACAATCCTAGACAGTGTTGGAATCCATCAATACTGAGACATAGTAAAGGAGTTGGGAAAAGCTGTGTGACAGGTTATCAGTCATGCCCAGGTGACCTGAATCATGTTGTGAATATTCCTGAGGCTCTCCTTGTGAATTCACAAGCTGGACATCCATCTTTGTGAAACAGGCTTTCCAGATCATGGCATTGAGGTTTGGGGATTTGGGGGGATCTTTAAAAAAAAAGAGGGGGTAGTTTCCAGCTTTATTAGTAAACAGACCAGAGATAACAGGTGTCGGCGAGGATGTGGAGCAAAGGAACCCTTGTTCACTGTTGGTGGGAACAGAAGCTGGCGAAGCCACTACGGAAAACAGTATGAAGGTTCCTCAGAAAAGTAAAAATAGAACTACACTATGATTCAGCCATCCCACTTCTGGAACATCCATGTGAAAGCATGGATGACCTTTACTCTTTTCTATTTACACTCTCCCTTGGTGATCCCATCCGGTCACGGCTATCAGAATTTGGTAAGTTCTGAATTTGTATCATGTGTGGATCTGGGTCCTGGATTCCAGACTCTTACTTAACACCTGCAATGTAAATATTGAATAATAAATAGTAGTAATGCGAGTGATGATATTAACAGCTTATTACAATTTATATTATTATTATGCAGTTTTATTTTATTCATAAATTTATGTATTTAAACTAGTTTTATTTTGTAAGATGCATGATTATATATCTAAGTATGTTTATTATATGATTTATATTATACATTTTGATTTATTTGTATCAATGGTATTTTATTTATTACTAACCATTTAGTATTCAACAGGTCCAATATTAAATTCTTTGTAGTGTCTCCCAAACCAGGAGATCCTATATGGTCTTCTTCGTCTCATTAAAAACGTCTTAGTTCCACCACTTGATGAAGCCAACAACATTGAAGATGGCTTTGACTCATCTTTTTTTCTCGCTAACGTATATCCAGTTCCATGAACAAATCTATAGGCTCCACCTCCAACATTTTTCCAGAAATTGACTTTGTTACCACCTCTAAGCCACGTTGGGCCGGGCCATCACCATACTAATTTATTACTGTAACCAGTAATATTAGAATGGAAGTTATTGAACTTTTTTAATGTTTTATTTTATTTTGAGAGGAGAGAGAGAAAGAGAGGGAGAGAGAGAAAGTGTGCATGAGAGCAGGGGAGGGGCAGAAAGAGAGGGAGAGGGACAGAATCCAAAGCAGGCTCTGTGCTGTCCGTGTAGAGCCCGATACAGGGCTTGATCCCATGAACCGTGAGATTGTGACCTGAGCTGAAATCAAGAGTTGAACACTTAACCAACTGAGCCACCCGGGAGCCTTTGATTTTTTTTTTTTAAATCAGAGAACATTAGATAACTATTGTATAAGAGTTTTGATCGTCTGTGTTCACCCTGAATGTCAAACATTATGGTCCACAAGGGCATTAACAAACATCCGGGGATTTCTTCTATAGCATTTGATTTCTGAAATGTTTATATTGGTAGCATTTTACTTATACATATTTAACCTAGGCCAGACTCTGTGTACTTTGTCACTTGACAAATATTCCTATGCAGCATTTTCTATTGTAACACATCAAACAAGCTTAACCTAATTATTTCTAACATCTCTCTTTTTATAAAGTAAAAGAACAAAACTTTGTGCTTTCCAAGAGCCCTCTAGGAAATCTCAAAGATGGCTTCAGTAAAAGAATTTTTTAAAAAAAAATGTTTTGGTATGTCATATACAGTTGTAGGAAGGCAATTAGAAATGTCGTTAGAAGAAATGTGGGTACTTGACTAAGATAGGATAATGGGTGCCTGTGACACTATTTAACCGAAGGGACAATATAACATTTAAAAATAAGCATAGAAAAAAAAGATGGCCATCTATGAACCAGTAATCACATCCTCACCAAGCAGAATCTGCCAGCACCTTGATCTTGGACTTCATATCCAAGTCTCCAGAACTGTAAGAAATAAATTTCTGTTGTTTATTTAAAAAAAATATATATATATATATATATTTAATAGGCACAGAAAATAGCATTGTTGTAAAGACCCTCTTAGTTCTTTAAAAAGTGAGAACCTTTGTTTTTCTTTTTCTTGAATAATCATGGATATGATAAATTCAACGTAAAGCAAAGAAAATTATTCTGGTATGACACAGACTCTTCGCTCTGTAGGCAGATTACACATAAGGGAAACAATGAATTTTAATATTATGGGTAAAGCCACTAATCAGTAAGCCCAGGGAGCAAGACCATCAGAATTGAGGAAACTTTGTTATAAATTTTAACATTTCATAGCTTTTATTGAGACTCTGGTATTATAAATCAAAGCAGGGGCGCCTGGGTGGCTCAGTCGGTTAAGCGCCAGACTTCGGCGCAGGTCATGACTTCATGGTTCATGGGTTCGAGCCCTGCATCTCAGGCTCTGTGCTGACAGCTCAGAGCCTGGAGCCTGCTTCAGATTCTGTGTCTCCTCTCTCTGCCCCTTCTTGGCTCGCTCTCTCTCTCTCTCTCTCTCTCTCTCAAAAATAAATAAACATTAAAAAGAAGTTTAAATAAATAAACGTTAAAAAATAATTTTATAAATCAAAGCAAATAAATTCAATCTCAAAGTTTTGTGCTTCATTATGCTCTTTCGTGTTCTGGAACAAACAAATTTTCAGACGGTAGTTCTCCCAGGGTCTCTGTGATGTAAAAATTATCCTAATGTAGTAATAACACTAGGATGATATTAATGTTAAGACACAATGTGTTCATCATTGCTATCTTCAAACTGATAAAATACCTATACCATTTTTCAATTTCTAATAATTAGGTGGTGATAATTATAGCTCACGTAGACAAAGTTCTTTGGGACACGCAGGAGGTCCTAAAAGTATAGTGTGGCCCAGAGACCAAAAAACCTAAAGTTTGTTGCTTTAGAACAAAACTACTCTTCTTGAAAAATGAAAACACAGTTGTATATGTCTGTCACTATTACTCCTGGTGTAGTCTCCACCCCCTGTCGGTAACTTTGATTTTCTTAGTTTTTTTTTTGTTTGTTTGTTTGTTTTTTTTAGTGTTTATTTATTTTTGAGAGACAGAGACAGAGCACGAGCTGGGGAAGGCCAGAGAGAGAGGCAGACACAGAATCCGAAGCAGGCTCCAGGCTCTGAGCTGTCAGCACAGAGTCCGACGTGGGGCTCGAACCCACGAACCGTGAGATCATGACCTGAGCCGAAGTCAGATGCTTAACTGTGGAGCCACCCAGGCGCCCCTGTGACTTTTAATAAGAGCGTCTGCCTTCTATTTCACAAAGAAAAGCAGGGAGGGGACAACTGAGAACTGTGTCGTACGCAAGCCTTTTTTACCAGACTATCCACGGATGCACATAACGATCCAACTACGTTGTTATGGACTCGATAGCTGTGTCCCCTTCAATTCATATATCGAAATCCTGACCGCCAAAGTGGTGATTCTAGAAGGTGGGGCCCTTGGGAGGTGATTAGATCTTGAAGGCGGAGCCCTCACGAATGGGCTTAGTGCCTTTTTAAAAGAGATGGCAGGGAGTTTTATCACCCTGTCTGACACGTGAGAAACAGAGAAGATGGCCCTCTATGAACCAGGACGCAGGCTCTCACCAGACACTGAATCTGCTAGTGTCTTGATCTCAGACTTCCCAGACTCAAAACTTGTCAGAAATGTTTGTTGTTTAACCGCCCCCCCCAGCCTATGATATTTTTGTTACAGCAGCCTGAAGAGGCTAAGACACACGTACATCTCTTACATGTTTTTAAAGTGGCAAAAGAAAAAAAAAAGAAGAATATATAGATTAGTATGATCCCAAATTATAACCTCTCTGTGGAATGAAAAAATTAAAAACAAAAGTGTGTAACAGTTATCCATGAAGTAACTCAGTTGAATATCAGTTCAAGGCTGGCTGGCAAATGTGAGCTGGAAACGGATGATGGATAAGACACAAGAAACAAAGGTAGCTTTGGGGTTCCCTGATGACGGGAATGCCACCAGGAGAGATAAGGTTCACAACGTGGTAGGCACATTTCCCAGAAGGCGACGATTTCTGCTTGGGACGGGACGAGTTTGAGGTGTCAAAACAGTCAGAGGGAGATGGCCACCAAGCATCTGGCCACGCACGACTAGTGTTTGGAAGACGTGTCAGGGCATTTCCAATAGTCTCCCTTTATCCAAGGAGGACGTGTTCCGATGGCCACCAAGCATCTGGCCACGCACGACTAGTATTTGGAAGACATATCAGGGCATTTCCAATAGTCTCCCTTTATCCAAGGAGGACGTGTTCCGAGACCCCCAGTGGATGCCTGAAATGGTGCATAGGACCGAACCCTAGATATACTATATTGTTTCCTATACATACACACCAATGATAAAATTTAACTTATAAGTTAGACACAGTTAAGAGATTAACAATAATAACTAATAACAAAATAGAACAATTATAGCAATACACTGTAATAAAAGTTATGTGGATGTGGTCTCTCAAAATGTCTTTTTTTTTTTTTAATTTTTTTTTCAACGTTTATTTTTGGGACAGAGAGAGACAGAGCATGAACGGGGGAGGGGCAGAGAGAGAGGGAGACACAGAATCGGAAACAGGCTCCAGGCTCCGGGCCATCAGCCCAGAGCCCGATGCGGGGCTCGAACTCACAGAGCGCGAGATCGTGACCTGGCTGAAGTCAGACACTTAACCGACTGCGCCACCCAGGCGCCCCACTCAAAATGTCTTTTTATACTGTACTCACTCTTGTGATGATTTAAGATGATAAAATGCCAACGTTGTGATGACATGAAATGGGGACAGTCACATGGGCATCGTGACATAGTTAGGCTCCTATTGACCCGACAGTATGCCAAAGTGAGGATTTGCTGCTTCTGGACCACGGTTGGTCACAGGTAACTGAGACCACAGAAATGGGTGCAGGGATGACCGTATTTAGGCTGGGACTTACAGGGAACTGATGTGTGAGTTGTCTTTTTTTTTTTTTTTAATGTTTATTCATTTTTGAGAAAGAGTGTGTGAGCAGGGGAAGAGCAGAGAGAGAGGGGGATAGAGGAGCCACAGCAGGCTCTGTGCTGACAGCCCCGAGCCCTATGGGGGGCTTGAACTGACAAACCGTGAGATCATGACCCGAACAGAAGTCAGATGCTCAACCGCCTGAGCCACCCAGGCACCTCGAGAGTTGTCATTATTGAGCTGATAGTTAAGTCCATGCAAACAGATGAAATCGCCAAAGAGAACATTAAGAGAAACAATTTTTTTTTTCAGAATGTAATTGTTATTCTGTGCGTAAGCATTACTTCATTCGTTTCTGAAATAGCGCTGCTTATAATTGCTTTCAAAAGTGCAAAAGCTAGCGGGGCGCCTGGGTGGCTCAGTCGGCGAAGCATCCGACTTTGGCTCAGGTCATGATCTCAGGGTTTGTCAGCTCGAGCCCCGAGTCGGGCTCTGTGCTGGCCGCTCAGAGCCTGGAGCCTGTTTTGGATTCTGTGTTTCCCCTCCCTCTCTGCCCCTCCCCCCACTCATGTTCTGTCCGTCTCCTTCTAAAAATTAAATAAAAACATTCTTGGGCCTAGCTTGGATTTGTAGCAGTGTTCTGGCTTATCTGGATGCCAATCTGGAAATCACATGGAATTCTGCGTTTGTAACTTCCTTCGTGGTTTTATTCAGGTGATGATCTCCTGCCCATCTTGCTTGCATGTGTTTTCCTAGTCTCAAACGGTAACCAATACGATGAATATTTTTAAGTGCTCATTTAGGGCTATTTTCCGGTTACCTCTCCCCACTCCACACCCGTACCTCAATACCACACAAAGGATGGGTTTCTGGAAGTTGAATGACTGGATCAAAGGGTCTGAACATTGCTATGGACCTAAAATTCATAAATTGAAGCTCTTAACCCCAGTGTCACAGTATCTGGAGATGAGGCCTTTACAAGGTAATTAAAGTTAAATGAGGTCATAAGAAACGGGTCTAGGGGCGCCTCTGTGGTTCAGGTGGTAAAGCATCTGACGGTTGGTTTCGGCTCATGTCATGATCTCACAGGCTCTTGAGTTCGAGTCCTGCTTTGGGCTCCACGCTGGTGGTGTGGAGCCTGTTTGGGATTCTCTCTCACTCTCTCTCTCTCCCCTTCTCTCTCCCTCTCTCTCTGCACCTCCCCCATTCATGCTCTCTCTCTCCCAAAATAAATAAATAGACATTTAAAAAAAGAGTGGGGTCTAATCCCATAGGACTCTGGCTTTATAAGAAAAGGAAGTGAGAGAAATTTCTCTCTCCTGCTCTCTCTCTGTCCCCCTCTACCATGTGAGCACACAGAGACATGACATTCCTCTACAAACCAGAAGAGAGCTCTCCCCAGAACCAACCATGCTGATGCCTTTGCCCTTGGACTGCCAGCCTCTGGAACTGTAAGAAATAAACTTCCTTTGTTTACATAACCCAGTCAATGGTACTTTGTTATGGCAGCCTGAGCTAATACAAACATTTTGTAAGTTATTGGTACATATTGATAAATTACTTTCCAGAAAGGTGTTACCAATATACACCTTATTACCTGGCACCCGCTCAGCAATACCTTCAAATTTTTTACAAAAACATTATACTCTTAAGATAGATAGATAGATAGATAGATAGATAGATAGATAATTCTTTAAGAATTTTTTAAAGCTCATTCTTTTCAAGTTTCATTTCATCCAAAGAGATTCAGCTTCCATGGCATTGCCTCATGGATGTTTTGAAGTTCTCAGGGTTAGTAATATTTCACAGAGATAAAAATGTCCACTCAGGAATCCCAAAACAAAGCAAACAAACACGCATAAGAAAAAATTTAAAAATTTCCATCATTTGATCACCCCCCTTTTTATATGTATGGAAAGGAAAAGCTAAGAACTAAGAACCCAAGACGGTTTCAAGGCCATGAATTAATAGAATTGACAAAGACTTATCATATAGGCTCTCTTCATTTTAAAGCCTATTTTGCAAAGCAATGCCATTTTTGTAAGAAAGGAATAATACAGAAAGATTGCTATAGAAACAGAAAATATACTCTCTTTGTTACTTTTTATCATGCTTTGAAATAAAGAGCTTACTAACAAAACACTCTCTTTTCCCCAGGATGGAACCCTGAACTGTTATGTTTCACCTACAATAGTTTTTTCTCCTTCCGCTGGCAACAGAAATCAGCAGCCTAAGAGGTAGAATGGAATTAGGACCTAAATTCCACCTTCCCATCTACTTTTCAGACCCATGATACTGTGCTGTCCACAGAATGCAAATATTTACAGCACATATTAAATAGTCACAGAAATCTGCCAATGATCACCACTGACAATTATCCTGAGGATAAATTCACAATGCTATGCCTTATGTCTGACTCTGACTCACTTTTCCATTCTTACTCCATTCTTAAGTCACCTGTTCCATTCAGTATTACTTTACAGCACATAGCAAGCGCACTGTTCTCCTAACTTTATCCTGAGTTGGCACCCAGTGAGTGGAGATGAAAATATCTTTCACGTCAGTTTGTCTTGCCTCATAACATTCTCAAGCTGTTTTCCCCATTTAAGCCTTTCAAGGGCAATTCTGTCCTACTGGGTCGTCTCGAAGTTGAATGGATTTCCATGGAAGAGGGGCCTGCAGAGTTGATAATCGAACAAAGACCAGAGAAAATGAAATTCACCTGTACTGACCAAGTGGGCAAGGGAGGGCAATCCAATGTCAAATAAAGGGTGTTTCCAAAGTCAAGCTTAAGAGACTTTTGTTTTATGGAAACCCCAGCCGGAAATGCCGTCGACACAGAAAGGTTTCCTTATGGGCTTTGAGTTTGCATCTTAATGTTATTTTTGTAGCATCTATGTTGGTTTTCATATACCGTAAATAGAAAAAACAAAACAAAACAAAACAAAACAAAACCAACAAACCACTGAGTTGAGGAATTGGAAAGATAATTTGAGCAGAGTGATGAGTAGGTAGGGTATGGAATAAAAAGGCCAGTTCTTCATATAGAAAAATGTTCTATTTCAGAAAAAAAAGCCTCTTCTGGTTCTAAAAAAAAAAAGTCATTTAAGTGATTCTTGTTTTGTTCCATTTAGAAGTTCGGTATAGCAATTCCAATTTCTTAAATGCCTAATGCTCTTTAAACTGAACAGAAAATGGGGCGCCTGGGTGGCGCAGTTGGTTAAGCGTCCGACTTCAGCCAGGTCACGATCTCGCGGTCCGTGAGTTTGAGCCCCGCGTCGGGCTCTGGGCTGATGGCTCAGAGCCTGGAGCCTGTTTCCGATTCTGTGTCTCCCTCTCTCTCTGCCCCTCCCCTGTTCATGCTCTGTCTCTCTCTGTCCCAAAAATAAATAAACGTTGAAAAAAAAAATTAATAAACTGAACAGAAAAGATGCAATTAAGTGTGTATAACTTACTTGAAATGAAATTAGATTCAAATTTAATTTCTACATCATAGTCTGGAAAATGCCAGGTTTTTAATAATCTTCCAGAAAAAAATGATGTCTCCTTGTATTAGGATCTAATACAATTGGAAAATAATATTCAGGTAGCTTCGATGGACACTTTAAGAAAAGGGTTGTGTCTAATTCAAAGAACATCTTGATTCCTATAGAAAATCAGGTGGTGTTTCCCCCTCTTTCTGTTGACATGTGAATGGATGTCATGACCTCTGATGGATGAGGTGGCCCAGGGGAGTTACATCAATTCCACATTATGACACGTCAGCCAAGATCTAGAGAATTACACGTCAGCCAAGATCTAGAGAATTAAGTGTATCACTTAATTCTCAGCAGAAAAGGGAGCCTGCTTTTGGAACATACTAGCATGCCATAAAATAGCAACTCACAGCTTTATCAAGACTGCCCCAAATGATATCTTAGACAAATTTCAGACATATTAGATAGTATTAAATCTTGATCTAAAGAAAAATGATAACCACATTATGTGATTACTCTGTGGCAGGCTGTATTTAAGCATGTCATTTGTCATGCCATTTAATTCTTTAAAAAAAAATTTTTTTTAATGTTTATTTTTTTTTTCGCGAGACAGAGACAGAGCGTGAGTGGGGTAGGGGCAGAGAGAGGGAGACACAGAATCTGAAACAGGCTCCAGACTCTGAGCTGTCTGCACAGAGCCTGACGCGGGGCTCAAACCCACAAATGGTGAGATCATGACCTGACCTGAAGTTGGACGCTTAACCGACTGAGCCACCCCGGCGCCCCTCACGTCATTTAATTCTTATACCAGCCCTATGAAATAGTTACTAATTATTATTTCCATTTAACAGATGAAGGAACTGAAGCTGAGGGATGTTAATTTATTTCCCCCAAATCACACAGCCAGCATGTGTTGGAACTGTGATGTACATCGTGTGTGTGTGTGTGTGTGTGTGTGTGTGTGTGTGTGTGTGTGTGAGAGAGTGTGAGATCTTCCTCTTGAAAGACACTTTACCCTTGCCTCTGGTCCCACACAAAGTCCTCTAGGCTACTCACAGTATTCTCCTGATAGAGGAGTTGGGATATAATATTTCTGTGATTACCATACTGTTAAATGGCATAGTGTTTTACAAACAAACTAGATAAAACTAAATTTTTAGCCTTCCCTATAAAGCAGCTCAAGGTATAAATTTGGTATATTGAAACCTGAACATTCTTAAGATTTCATCATGCTTGATTTTTTTAATGGGTAGGTGGTCTTGTTTCCCTAATGTAGCTTTGAATGTAAGGTCCAGGCTCCTTGCTGTCTTGGAACTGTTTTTGCAACTCTGGAGGTTTGCCGAAATGTTAAGTGATTCTTGTCTCTAGACATGCAAATGAATTTTGTCCAGAGGAATACCAACGATCATTGCCCTGTGGACATAGATCAATTTTGCATCCATGAGTAAATTGAATTCAGCATTCCTGATCGTGTGTGTGTTGCATGAATTTCCTGTTGAGCCAGTTGTAACATCTGACTGATCCCCCCACTATATAATGAATTCAATAAAATCTTTGACTTGTGTTCCTTTTGTATTTCACCATTAAACAAAATTTTTCCCGGGGCACCTGGGTGGCTCAGTCGGTTGAGCGACTGACTCTTGATTTCAGCTCAGGACATGATCTTGAGGTCGTGAGATCAAGCCCTGCCTCAGGCTGGACTGAGCATGGAGCCTACTTAAGAGTCTCTCCCTCTTTCTCTCCCTCTCTCTCTCTCTCTTTCTTCCTCTCTCTCTCTCTCTTTCTCTTTCTCTCTCTCTCTCTTTCTCTCTCTCTTTCTCTCTCTCTCTGCCCCTGCCCCACTCATTCTCTCTCTCTGTCTCTCTCTCAAAAAAAATTAAAAACAAATTTTTTAATTGTGGAAATTTGTTTTCTCTCATATATACTTATTTATTTATATTCACATGATATGCACACATATATACAGATACATATATGTGTGTGTGTGTGTGTGTGTGTATATATATACACACACACACACACACACACACACACATATATATATGATCTTCAATTTTGTCTCTTAACCTGCAAAGCCTAAAATACATTTCTTTAGCTTTTTCTAGAAAAGTCTGCCTACTTCGTTTGTTCTATAAATGAAGGTACTATTCTAGTCCCTGGGGATATATAACAGGGACCACAAAGAAGTGATTCTTGTCCCAGTGGAACTTATATTCTTACAAGGAAGAGTAAAAGTAGGCAAGTTAATAATTATACAGTTGCTTCTTGAACAGTACAAGGATTAGGGGCGCTGAACCCCTGTGCAGTCGAAAATTCACATGTAACTTTGGACTCCCCCCAAATTTAAATAATGGCCTACTGTTGACCTAAAGCCTTACCGATAACATGAAGAACCAAACACATAGTTTGTATGTTGTGTGTATTATACACTGTATTCTGTATATATGACATAAGCCAGAGAAATAAATAAATAATAAAACGAGCAAGAGAAAAAAATATTATTACGAAAGTCATGAGGAAGAGAAAATACATACACAGTACCACGCTATATTTATCGAAAAAATAATAGCATATAAGCGGACCCACACAGTTCAAACCAGTGTTGCTCAACTGTGTGTGGGTAGGAGACTGTTCTTGTTCTTAGATAACACATACCACAATATTTAGGGGGAAAGGGTATAATGTGTGCTACTTATTCTCAAGTGGTTCAGACAATAAAAACAACACATGTGTCCACAAAATGTTGAGGGGAAAGGGCATTACGCAAGAATTCTGTGTCCAGCTAAATCATGATTCATGCATCAAGGCAACAATATTATATTATAAACATCCAACTAGCTTAATTGTTTCCACCACAAAAAACAAATGATAATTATGTGAAGAGATATAGGTGCTATCTAACGTGACAATGGAACTCCTACGGCAATAGTTTAATGTATCAAATCAACCAGCTGTATACCTTACACTGATGCAGTGTTATATGTCAGATGTATTTCAGTTTTTAAAAAATTTCTCAGATAATCTAGATGCTCACCTAGATTTAGGATCTACTGACATCATACTCTGTTTTACAGTTGTATATGCGGAGTTCTCCTTCATGGCAATTTAAGTTCTTTAAGGACAGGAACTATGCTTTTCAATTTTGCTTCCTCTTGTCGTAGAGTGCCTTGCACATATAACAGTAAGAACTCAGTGGCCATTTGTAGAATTCAATTGGATAGTGGCTGAAATTTCTTGCCAATTATAGGCATACCATTATACCTTCCTTTTCATGTAGTAACTCTATATAAACACACACACACATATATGTATGTATATATATGTGTGTGTATATATATGTATATGTACATATATATATATATATATATATATATATATATATACTTTGTGGTTTTTATGCAGTGGGTATTGTACGTATATGCTTATTTGAGTTAATAGTATACAAATTCACTTTTCTCTTGGGTAAAATCATGAAGTGTAAGAGCATCAGTTGAATAAAAAACACTAAAAGAAAATATAATTGAGTTGGTGAAAGTTCTGGGAATTGGTGGTGATTTTTAAAGCTTAGAAAACCTGGATCAAGAAAGGCAATTGTGGGGGAGGGGGACACCTGACGGGCTCAGTTGGTTGGGCGTCCAACTTCAGCTCAGGTCATGATCTCGTGGTTCACAAGTTTGAGCCCTGTGTGGGGCTCTGTGCTGACAGCTTGGAGACTGGAGCCTGCTTTGAACTCTGTGTCTCCCTCTCTCTCTGCCCCTCCCTGGCTCGTGCTCTGTCTCCCTCAAAAATAAATAAAAAACATTAAAAAATGTTTTACTAAAAAAAATTTTTCAAGGTAATCTAGATGCCCCATGTGGGCCTTGAATTCAAGACCTCAAAGTCAAGCACTGCACACTCTAGTGACTGAGCCAGCCAGTCAGAACCCTTCTTAACCCAGCATTCCACACACCCACTAACAAACTACATGGGGAAGCATGTGAATAAGAAATTGGCCATCCATTCTTGAAATAAAGGAAAAAGTAATCAAGTTTTTTTTTAAGGTAACTTCTTAAGTTCTTTTAGTACTTTCTTGCCTTTCACTTGAGTGATTTTTTTCTTCCTCTTTTTTCTTCCTTCTTTGCTTATGAGTTTTATGTTTGTCTCTACGTTTTTAGTGGTATGTCAGTGGGAAATTACCTCAATGCCATGGTAGCCTCCAAGTCCACTACCAAGGGGCTAAGCAGAAAGGCTGACAGACCAAATTAAGATGCCAAAATCCCACTAGTGTTGAATTGGTTCAAAGCATCCAGCAAGAGGCAAGGGGAGACATGTAGGAGATTAATAGTGTAGTTTGGAAAGGGTGCAATTGAGAGGGAAGGACCAAATTACCTGAATCTTGTGTGATGAAATGTCCCCGTGTCCTACCTCCCACTTTTCCACATCAACTTTCCGCATTAAGCTTGTGGTATGAGGACCAGAGTTGAGAGTGAGTTGAGAGGACTCAGCAAATGAAGATATCTAGAGCCAATTCATATTTTGTCTACCCCACTCAGGGACTAATATGCCCTGCTTGGGGTTCTCTCTCTCCCTCAGCCCCTCTCCCCTGCTTATGTTCTCTCTCTCTCTCCAAAATAAAAATACATATAAAGGGGCACCTGGGTGGCTCAGTTGGTTGAGCGTCTGACTTCAGCTCAGGTCATGATCTCGCAATTCATGAGTTCAAGTTCCACATCGGGCTTGCTGTTGTCGGCAAAGAGCCTGCTTCAGATCCTCTGTCCCTTTCTCTCTGCCCTCCCCCACTTACACTTTCTCAAAAATTAATAAAACATTAAAATAATTTTTTAAATATGTGTATATATTCGTTAAGAGAACTAATAAATCATTAAAGTCTTATTTTTTCAAATATTTCTATTTTTAATCTTATCTTGTTCTTTCACTTATTTTTTATCTTATATTCTTTCTTTTATGTTTTTAACCATTTTATTTTTTGTAGCCATTTTAAGGTTGTTTTATTAACAGAAGTTATTTGGACACAGAATTATTTTCAATTTGGGGTATCTGCTGACTCTCCCTTGTGGTGGATTCTTCTCTTGTGCACCATGCACGCATACTGAGAGCTTATCTTCAGTGAAGATAGTTTATTCTGTGGGATTCTTTTGTGCCCTGAATTGTGCAAATATCCTACACATTTTCATATTTGCTTCTCCAGGAGGTTGGCACTTTCTGTTTTTAAGCCTTTGCTTCTGTTTTCAAATGCTAATGTAAAACTCGATTTCCATAGACCAGGGACTTCCAATTTTCGTGGGGACTCTTGCCCTCCACCTCTACCCAATCTAGGCTACAGGGTAGATAGCTTCTTGGCAACTTCGGCTTCAAGAAGAGAAAACCTCTTTAAGGCCACAATTTATGCGGGAATTTTAGTTCCAGCTCCTCATTAAGTGGCTCTAGGACCTTACTTCTTGGTCCTGCATGAGGTCAAAACCTTAACTCCTGGCTCTTACTACTATGGCTTTGAATTTCTTTGTCATTTCTGGTATCTGAAGCTTTTACTCTCTCAATTTTGAATTCAGCTTTATAGTTTCAAATAGTTATATTCTATCCATTATTTCTTCTTTTTTCAATGTTTATTTACTTGAGAGAGAGAGAGAGAGAGAGATGGAGTGTGAGTGGGAGAGGGGCAGAGAGAGAGGGAGACACAGAATCCAAAGCAGGCTCCAGCCCCTTAGCTATCAGCAGAGTCTGAAGCGGGGCCCGAACTCATAAACCATAAGGTCATGACCTAAGCTGAAGTTGGACGCTTAACCAACTGAGCCACCCAGGAGCCCTTCTTTTTTTTTTTTTTTTTTTTTTTGAGAGAGAGATAGAAAGAGAAAGGGCACAAGTGAGCAAGAGGCAGATAGAGAGGGATAGAATCCCGGGAGGGGCAGAGAGAGAGAGAGAGGAGTGATACCCACCAGAAATGGGGCTCCAACTCACCCAAAGCATGGCTGGTGCTCACCTGATGTGGGACTTGAACTCATGAACTGTGAGATCATGACCTGAGCCAACGTCAGATGCTTAATGATTGAGCCACCCAGATGCCCTATCCATTATTTGTATACATTTGGAGGAGGTGGGGGTCTCATGCCATGACTGTCATTTCTAGGTGGAAAAATGCTTTGGTTCCCCAGGCCTGGCTAATGAATTTCATCCAAATTACCCAAGAGACTTTCCCTACGAATCATCATCTCATTTTTCATTCTTAGAGTTTTTGGCAGCAATCTTAGGGGGATTAGCATTCAGATCAACTCAATAAGTAATACTGTGCTAAATGCTTTAAGACATATAAAGATGACTCAGGTAGTCTCCACACTCAAAAGGCAAACACTATATAGTAGGGAGATTAAGAAATGTTCATAAATAATCATGAGGCAGAAAGTCTGCAAGTACTAGAGAGATGCATATAGCCTTAGAATAATGCATACTACATTTATTACCAAATAAACTACTGAGCTTGTTAAGAGAATGAAAAGAGAATCAGAAAGGCATTTTCTCGTGGTGGTAACAGAAAACAAAATCACGGAAGAGGTCATAATTGAAACGTGTCTTGAAGGAGGAGTGGGATTCCTAAAGGTAATAATGGGGGAGGAAGTATTTGAAGGGAGAGAGTGACTCTTCCAAATTGAGGGAAAATCATAAGCTTAGGTTAGGAGATGGGACAGTGGCGGGAATGTATAGGCAACAAGTAGTCCAGTTTGGCCGCTTAGGATGCTGGAATGCAGTAGTATTAGAAAGCAAAAATAAAAAGAAGTGGAAATAAAGCATGGCTGGGGATGGGGTGATACAAGATAAGCAGGTAGGTGCAGGTAATTAAATTTTAAATCTCTTACCGTCCCATTTATCCGAAAGGAAAAGAAGATGTCGGGTTTATTTTTAAGGATACATTTAAGAACCAGGATAGCTTAAAATTTAGTCTGGGCAGTTTCTTCTTCCCCCTGTCCCAGCCTTCTGACTGGTTAGTTTCTAGTCCCCAGGATGGGAGAGACACTGAATCAGCATGTTTGTCTCTCAGGCATACGTGCGTCATCTAGTGGCCGCAGCAGGTAATCACAGGTAATCACAATTCCTCCCTATAGAAACACTTGTTTATTTTTCACTTGTTACTTATGGGTAGCTAGTAAAAGTGGTCCAAGTTCTGACTGGAAAAGGAAACAAAGTGGTCTAAAACAGTATTGCTTGATCATTGGACTAAGAGATGTGGGATCGGATACAAATGGATTATAGACAAAGGGCTTATTCAGTATGAAACATTTGAAAATTTCACATCAGAGACTTAACATCAAATTGTATTTTGGAATGAACCATAAAGCAGGATCCACTTGAGTGTGAACAGAGAGTTGGGAATGAGAAATGAGGAAGAGGAAGAGGAAGAGGCTGAAATACTGTAGGACACAGTATTCTACCGGAGTATTGTCCTTCTCCTTTGCCTAACCCCTACTCAGCCTTCAGACCCTAATGTGAATTTCTGTGGACAATGTTCCTTCACCTCTCAGGTCTGTATTAGATGAATCACTTACCTCCTCCTACTGATCGCTGTGCCCATGATGCTACTGACCATATAGTACTGTTTCTCCTGCTTTTATCTATAGCCCTTCTTACAATTTAGGCTCCTTAGCAGGGGTGCCTGGGTGCCTCAGGTGGTTAAGTGTCTGACTTCGGCTCAGGTCATGATCTCATGGTTTGTGGGTTCCAGCCCCGTGTCGGGCTCTGTGCTGACAGCTCAGAGCCTGAAGCCTGCTTGGGCTTCTGTGTCTCCCTCTCTTTCTCTGCCCCTCCCCTGCTCATGCTCTGTCTCTCTCTCTCCCTCTCAAGAATAAATAAACATAAAAAAATATTTTTAACTCCTTAGCAGCTGGCTCCATGCCTGTCTCATTTTCTATTTTCTCCCTGATACTTAGGGAAGTACCTGACATATAATAGACATTCCAACAAATATAATTTACAGAATGAATGGGCAGAGTAATGAAGAGAGTAACTGTGGAGAGGATGTATATGGAACAAATATTGAGAGTTAATATAGGTACGGCTTAAATGAAAAAAAAAGGACATATTTTTGGGAACATTACTAGTAGAAAGAAAGCATTTTTTCTTCATCATATATCAATTCCCTACCTGATGTCCATTTATTTGTAATCTCTGGTGCTTTATAACTTTCAAAATATTTAACTTCTCTCTGCTTTGGTGGGGGAAAAATAGTAGTCCATAGCTTGCATTGTCATTGATGAGATTAAATAAAAGGTGACACATAAGGTGCATACAGCAGCTCATAGCACATATTATGTGATTGATAGTTGATTTTATTTCACACACCGCATCTCAAAAGTTCCTTGAAGCCGCCCAGAGATGCAAAGATGGTAAATACTTTAAAAACATTTTTTTAAATTTTATTTTATTTTAGAGAGAGAGAGAGAGAGCAAGAGAGCAGGGAAGAGGGGCAGAGGAAGAGAGAGAGAGAGAGAGAGAGAGAGAGAGAGAGAGAATCTCAAGCAGGCTCCAAGCTCGATTCAGGGCTCGATCTCGCGACCGTGGGATCATGACCTGAGCTGAAATCAAGAGTCGGATGCTCAGTCAACTGAGCCACCCAGGTACACCTCACACATGGTGGACATTTTTTATCCTATCTCACAAGCTGGAAAACTAGTGACTACTCATTGTCCTTTCTATGGCGTAATGTTGCTACTTACATAGACGGACAGAAGACCATAAAGGACACTTGGATGCTAAATAATAAAAGGGCTACACTGCAGAGAATGAAACTTGTAAGTTGTAAGAGGCGTGTTACTTTTCTATTGCTGCTGTCACAAATAACCACAACCTTAGTGACTTAAAGCAGCATAAATGTATCATCTGAAAGTTCTGGAGGCTAGAACACACAGTTCGCTCTGGGATACAAATCAAGCTGTGGGCAGGCCTGCATTTCTTTCTGGAGCTTCTCAGGGAGAGTCTGCTTCCTTGTCTTTTCTAGCTTCTAGAGGCCACCTGGCATTCTTTCCTTCAGCCTCAAAGCCAGCCACGGTGGGTTGAATCCTCACTTGGCATCACTCTGACCTCTTCTGCTTTTCGCTCTTCTACTTTTAAAGGGCCTTGTGATTACACGGGGTCCACCTGGATGATCCAGGATGATCTCCCTATTTTAAGGTCAGCTGATTAGCAAACCTGATCTTCTTTTTTCCGTGTAAAGTAACACATTCCCAGCTTCCAGGGATTAGTATGTGGGCATCTTTGGGTGGACCGGAGGCCGTGTTCTGCCTATTCCAGAGGGACAGTGAATTCCGAGGGGAATACCGGAAAGGGATCCCCCCAAGGATGAAAGGAAGGGGCAGGTATTTGTGGTCATAGTGCTTTCAGCTGGAAATGTCAGTAGCATGCTGCAGGCTATCGGACATATATTATTAACTCGCAGTGATTTGGGCAGACATTAAGACCTCTTGATGGTTCTCACATGGCTAAACCAGAATTGTATTTTGTTCTTCCTTTGTGCCTTTATTTTTCAATTTAAACCACTGGAGGGACTTTCATACATTTCTGTTAAATTTTATCTTTATATTTTAGTTCAGACTTCCAAGTTGTTAATAAAATTTTGTTTCCTGGGGCGCCTGGGTGCGCAGTTGGTTAAGCGTCCGACTTCAGCCAGGTCACGATCTCGCGGTCCGGGAGTTCGAGCCCCGCGTCGGGCTCTGGGCTGATGGCTCGGAGCCTGGAGCCTGTTTCCGATTCTGTGTCTCCCTCTCTCTCTGCCCCTCCCCCGTTCATGCTCTGTCTCTCTCTGTCCCAAAAATAAATAAACGTTGAAAAAAAAAATTTTTTTTAATTTTGTTTCCTGGTTCTGTCTTCAGGACAGAACTTTGGCTACAATCATCCAACTGACTCCGAGTTTACCTAATTATATCAAGCCATTATTTTGGAGTCTCACCCACAAATATCATGAAAGACTGGATTAAACGCTGTCCTGAAATTAATTTGTATCGTGAATATACAATCGTCATCTTAACTCAAAGATCAAAAAAAAAAAAAAGCGTAGTAGGACTTATCTTTAGTTTGGTTAGTCTGGTTCTCAACGGCCAGCAAACCCTCTTCTAAATGTTCACAAAATATATTTAACTATGAACTCTGAATTTTACTTTTCTGTTCTAAATCTTTCAGTGTCTATCTTTAAGCCATTTTTCAAAAGCAGGTGAGCTGTTGCCTTTTTCATTTTTTACAGTTTCTCTGCCCTTACCAGTAACGGGTCTTAGATTACCCGTAAACAGCTGTGGGATGGAATTTGTGCCTGGAAACACGAACTTATTTGAAACAGATAGGTGCTTGGTTACTATTTCCTTCCTTCTCTCGAGTTTCAGTTCTTTCTCTACTTGGTTTCGCCTTTACCACCTTAAAGTCCATGCTCCTTACTGAAGAAGGAAAGAACACACAGACCGAGTCTAATCTCCTTTTTAGCTTTTACACTGTTCGCGTAGGTCAGTTGATAATTTTGCGTTTATAAAAATCTATGCAGGCTTATTTCTCTGTCCCCTCTATCATATTCTCCATGCTGGTGAAACTCATCTTCCCACGTTTCTCTCTTGAAGGTACCTGGTAACTTCAGCCATCAGTTTTCTGTATAGCACTTTATAGTTAGGACCAGCCACATCACAGAACAATGAGGCAAGTATTACCTTCCCTTGGATGCTCTTTATTTCTTTTGTTGTCTCTCAGAATAATTGTTGATTTCTTTACATTTTTTTGCTCACCTGCAAAGTTGGGGTCTTGCTAAGCAAGAACACTAGGCACTCGATATACACTTGTCGGTTGGTGGATTTTGTTTTAAATCTCAAATTTGGCTAGGTATTCTTCAAATACTAATCTCCTTGACTAATTTTCCCGTTTTTTTTTTTATTTTTTTTAATGTTTTATTTTATTTTTGAGACACAGAGAGACAGAGCATGAGCAGGGGAGGGGCAGAGAGAGAGGGAGACACAGAATCCAAAGCAGGCTCCAGGCTCTGAGCGGTCAGCACAGAGCCCGACACGGGGCTTGAACCCACGAACCGGGAGATCATGACCTAAGCCAAAGTTGGATGCCCAACCGACTGAGCCACCCAGGCACCCCCTAATTTTCCTATTTGGAGAAATGCAAAGGAAGTACAATACCTGAAGTTCTTTGTAGAGCAATAAAAACAACAGTCATAATAACAGTAGTGGTAGTAATAAAAGCCAGGCAAACTAAAACTACCTTTAGAAGTCATTCTCTTCTCCAACCTTCCACCCATGATTAATTCATCATTTCCCTAAGCTATGTAATAGCAACCTCAGCCACATTTGAGATGGTGTTTTGGAATTCTATTGCTAAAGAGGCAAGATTCGCTTTCTATTTTGTCACTCAACGCTGCTTCTTTATTTGTCTTGCCTTATTCTAGAAAAAGATTCTAATTTGAAACTCTTCTAAATTATACCTAACTTAAACCCTGGATTTAGAAACCACATCCCTTCTGTTGGCACTTTTTCTTTTTAGCTTGTAGAAATGGTGAATGTTTAAAAACAAGAAATTATAAAGAGTCCTTAATAGTAATAATTTACAAATGGTATATGTAATTTTCACTGTATTGATCATCATGCAAAATAATGTTCTGATGGGACATCGGGAAAAGGGTGGCGAGCCTCATTCTCTCTCTCTAGGCTAAATACTGTCAAAATTCTGGTTCATCATTTATTTTGTTCAGCTAGGCAACTTGTTAAATCTCAGTCTCTGACTTCTATGATCTACGTATTCCCATGTGATTTATTTGTTTAGAAATCTGTTAATGAGATATGGGGATTTGAGTTGCCACTATGACAACCAAGCAATATGGCTTGTTTGCTATTTCCTAGATATAGAAGCTTGGAAAGGAACATCTCTCCTGCAGCTGCTTATTTAGTAGCTACAGAAATTTAGATTGAGATTATGTGGCTAAATTGTTTACAAGGTACACAAAAACTTATAAACAGCTGGCTAAAAGAGACAATAAAATATGTTGTGGCCAATTTGTTTCTTTGTAGCCATCTTTTTCTCTAATGGTCTTAGTGTTCTCTCCCTATTATTCCCCAAACCATACTATCATCTTAATTTTTTACACCATTCTATAAGAAAAATTTAGTATCTTCTGTCTTTCTTTTGTTAGGTAGATGTTGTTGAGCGAGTGGTGAGATTTTGTGGGGATAATGACAATAATGTTTGCATACTCTCTACATGTGCTTTTTCATCAGTACTGTTATCAGTAACAGATACTGCATACAATGATGCGTAAGATCTGGAAATTCAGATTGATACAAGAAAACATTCTTTGGGGCGCCTGGGTGGCTCAGTCGGTTAGGCGTCAGACTTTGGCTCGGGACATAATCTCACAGTTCCTGGGTTCAAGCCCCGTGTCAAGCTCTGTGCTGATGGTCCAGAGCCTGGAGCTTGCTTCAGATTCTGTGTCTCCCTCTCTCTCTCTGCCCCTCCCCCACTCACACTTTCTCTCAAAAATAAATAAACATGAACAAAAAAAGAAGGAAGAAAAAACTTTTTTTTAAGGGACTGTCTTTTTTTTTAACATAAAGTTTATTTATTTTGAGAGAGAGAGGGAGAGAGGGTGTGAGCGAGGGAGGGGCAGAGAGAGAAAGGGAGAGAGAGAATCCCAAGCAGGGTCCACAATGTCAGAGAGAAGCCCGATCCCAGGAACTGAACTATGAGATCATGGCCGGAGCTGAAATCAAGTGTCAGACGCTCAACCTTAACC